>NC_084532.1:11398000-11513000 GCF_024500275.1 Phycodurus eques | reverse complement strand
ACATTCCCGCCAGCACTTACTGCCCGCCCAACAGTGTAGGAGGTGGAACCCCCCCGCAAACCAGGCAGGGACAAAAACCCCACAGCAGTCCCCACAACCCGCAGGGGACCACCCGGCTCCCACAGCGGGACGCATGGAACGGAGAGAAGAAGAGGAAGCAGGTCCGAAGAGCGACAGGGGGACCCCACCGCTACCACCAGCAGCCAGAGCGGGGGACCCAGGCGGGCGCCAGCTGGCACCGCTCCAGCACCCACGGAACATGGTCACCATCACACCACCAATACTCCCCGGGAGGTCACTCCAGTGGTTACCCCCCACTCCCGAGATCGGGAAGGAGTGAAGAAAGTCCCGCCCCCACAGACACCAGCACCGCAAACACAGGGACAAGAGAAGAAGATCCCCACTCCATGCATGTGTCCTCTCACCATGCAAACCGAACTAAAATGTGTGGGAAAATTTAAATAAAGAAAAATACAAATAATAAAAAACAACAACAACCTTGACAACAAAGAATACAAAATTCAAAAGTTTACTTTCACACTTACGAAGATAGTCTTATTGTCAAATGGCACCCTACTCAGGCAAAGAAATCAAGTCTAGATTTAGCATGTTGAGGAAAGGTGACCAGCTATCTACGTATATATGGAATAGATTTTTTCGTTCTGCTGATATTTTTTCTAACGCAATATATTCTATGATGAGATTTAGCCACAGATTGATGTTAATAGCTTGTTTGTTTTTCCAGTTTAATAGAATTGTGTTCTTAGCGGTAGCTACCGCGACAAGTTATGATTGTGAATATTTATTAGGAAGGTCCATAATGCTTAAGTCTCCAAGTATGCACAATCTTGGGGAAAGTGGAACCGAAGACCAAAAGCATTGAATAGGTGTGCATTCCCATATTGCATAAAAATAGGTGTCTGGGGTATTTTTGGTGCATTGCGCGCATATATTAGATGAAGAGAAGCCCATTTTATGCGTAGTGTCCTGATTAAATTGTGTTTTATGGTGTGTTCTATGCAGCACTTTATATTGTATAAGCTGAAAATTTGTGTTTTTGTCATGATAAACGTATTGTTACAACTCTTTATCCAGTAACTATGGTCAGCGGACATGGAAAAGCCTTCTTCCCATTTGGTGATTATTAAATGCATTGATTTAGTACATGAAATTAATTTATAAACTTTTGACAGATTTATTTTACTTTGCGGGAGAAGCCTCACTATTTGCTTGACAAACTCTGGCAGTTCGAGGGTGCTCTGGAGTGTTGGTATTCTTTTTTTTATTGCTGCTTTTAATTTATTGTATTGAAGAAAGTTTCCGCCTATTATTTGGAATTGTTGGAACAGTTCATCAGGTGTCCTAAAAACATTATTGTTAAATAGTTGTTGTAGATGGTCAATTCCATTTTGTTCCCATGTACAACATACTAAAATGAAGGGCTATATTATTAATTTCGAAATCTGGATAATGCCAGAGGCGGCACGGTGGACGACTGGTGAGAGCGTCAGCCTCACAGTTTTGAGGACCCTGGTTCAATCCCCGGCCCTGCCTGTGTGGAGTTTGCATGTTCTCCCCATGCCTGCGTGGGTTTTCTCCGGGCACTCCGGTTTCCTCCCACATCCCAAAAACATGCATGAATTGGAGACTCTAAATTGCCCGTAGGTGTGAATGTGAGTGCGAATGGTTGTTTGTTTGTATGTGCCCTGCGATTGGCTGGCAACCAGTTCAGGGTGTACCCCGCCGCCTGCCCGATGATAGCTGGGATAGGCTCCAGCACGCCTGCGACCCTCGTGAGGAGAAGCAGCTCAGAAAATGGATGGATGGATGGATAATGCCAGATTGGGGAAAGCATACTGGGAGCTAATCAAGATCCTGTAGATTCTAAACTTTGCCACCAAGCCGTTAAGCCGGATGCGATTATTGGGTTCTTGAAGCATTTATGCCGTTTAAGATTTGTGGAAATAAATGGGAGTTTTGGGACTTTGATGTTGTTGCAGTGTATTTGTTCCAATTCTAGCCAAGAATCATACTCCTCATTGTGATGCAACCATTTGATGAGGTGTTGTAATTGGTTAGCTAAATAATAGTGTTTAAAGTTGGGAGCATTTAGCCCTCCCTCCTGTTTACTTTTCTGAAGAGTGGAAAGACTAATTCTATTTGTCTTATTTTTTGAATAAAAAATTATTGCAGCAGAATTTAAGGTTTGAAAGCATTTCAATGTGGACTTATATGGAATAATTTAAAATAAATAATTTATTTGAGGTAAGGTTTTCATTTTTATTTCATTTATTTATTTTACTGTTTTTCTTTTAATGTTGAATCTAAGAGGAGTGGACATACAGTACACAATATTGATAAAGATCTTGTAACATACCTCTTAAACAGCAACAGTTTGTGGTCATTCTGTGCTTCCTATTTTGTGGGAGCATTTTTTTTTGTTCCACCATGACTGTGCCCCACTGCATTAATAGATGAAGACCCACGCCATATTTATCTTTGGCATTTTTGGCATTTTTACTTCCTGTAGGTATTACGGCCCAGAAGATTCGTTCTTATGAATGAAACGTTCACGAAAGAAACAACACTAGACTGTACACATCGGTCACGTGATACGTTACTAAAAATAAGTCCGCAAACTAGCAAAAATTAGTAAAAAATTAGTAGTCTTCGGAGTGCTTCTTTTCAAAAGGAAAAAGGCCACCTGAGGAGCCAGAAGAAGAGCCTACGACCTCAAAGAAAAAGAGAGCTTCTTTTATCCGTTAAACTTTATGGTGAGTTGTATTTTTCATGCATTTAACATTCGTTTTTAAGCCGGTCGTGTGAATTTATCTTTGCTGTGTAAATATGCCAGACTTTGACAGTCGGTCCGTGAAATAAAAATGCCTATGCTTAACCGGTCTGTGGTGCAAAAAAGGTTGGGGACCACTGACCTACGCTACAGAATGTCAGTCATTCATTTGCATTACTTCTTCATATTAAAATTACAATAAGCATAGTAACCATTTGTATTATCCACTCATCGAATAAGTGAGTCCTTTACACACCCACTTACTTGCCAGATCATTAGGTACTGAACACTATTATTTTTATTTAGGCAAGCATAGTTTTTATTGACACCATCAAAGACTAATTGTGAAAAATATCACTTTTGTATCCTTTTTACTGTATTATTTTAATAAAACAAACAATCTGCACCATATTCAACTGTAATTTTTGAGCTTGGTTGCCTGTGCATCCATCCATCCATTTTCTGTACCGCTTATCCTCACTAGGATCGCGGGCGTGCTGGAGCCTATCCCAGCTATCTTTGGGCGAGAGGCGGGGTACACCCTGAACTGGTCACAGCCAATTGCAGGGCACATATAAAAAAAACAACCGTTCGCACTCAAATTCACACCTACGGGAAATTTAGTCTTCAATCAACCTACCATGCAGGTTTTTAGGATATGGGAGGAAACGGTAATACCCGGAGAGGTGTAGAATGCGGGACCTTGTTATCACATTCACTTTGTATTCCAAGTGAGTCCTCTGCTGTCATGATTTTATACGACTTACATCTGTAGCTTTTACATTTCAGTGGATTACGTATGCACAGATACCTAGATTCACATCTCAAATTCATACGCATTCCCAAGCGGCGGTTCAAAAGGTGCGACCTGAAATTGTTCTCCTTTTTGTAGTTTGTTTTGGGAATTAGAATCCCTTTGGTGTCGGGAGTAGATAATTTTCCTCAGTGAATGATTTATCGTATGCCGCTTGGTGGTCTTGTGTAGCTTCTCTCCTTGTGTCTTTAGATTCCTTGAAAATTATTCACTGAAGGGGGAAAAAGAATACTTCCTTCCCCTATTTTGCTTATCACCAGGAAGCAAACACTTATTAAACAAACACAAGGTGTAACACAAGTGATTGCTTTATCTACTGTCCAGCAGTGGATGATATAACAGGCCATGAATGCAAAATGTGCTTCAATTATAATTGAATAATGTTGGAAGGGGATATCTATTTTTCTCTTTTCAAGAAAACAGTAAACGTGCTATTTTTTGTTATTGCAGATGTCATCATATAGCTGTGTTGCGCCAAGCAAAGTTAAGCAACTCCACTTTCATCATCTCATGAATTTAAATATGTTCTCGACAACTCTCTAAGCTTGAAACTGACATTAGATCCGCCCTGGCTCCCGGCCTCTAAAATTGCCCTATCCATTGTACAGTGATCAGACCAGGATTCACTCGCGCCTTAGTTATTAAAATAAAGGGTTGGTAGGGTGAGCTTGTTTGCATCACAATCTGCCACTCTGTCCTGATGTTATGCTAATGAACATTGAGGAAATGACTCAACCCCAAAACAACCCAGGGCGGGGCCAGTCAATGGAGCTGTGACACCAGAACTGCTGGAGGAAATTTAATGGTTTACCTTGAACTTTTTAAAGCATTGCTCTTTATGTCATCTTGTTTTGAATAAATGTTAAAAAAACAAACAAAACATAAAAAAAACAATGTACCTCCTCCCACTTTTATTGCTGTAGTCATAGGTTTCTGGGAACAAAAAAAACAAAAAATAAACAAAGCCGAATATAGCTGTGTGAGTTTTAACAAGCTCCATTACCTGTCCGGGTTCTGTGATTTAGGGCTGACAGGTGATTGGATTTTGGAAAGACGACACCTAGCTCTTAGTGGTTGTGTGTGTGTGCATGTGCGTGTGTATGAATGCGTGCGTGAGTGTGCTTCCTGACGAGAGACAGAGCCATACCTTGTTTTAGGTTGACATGTGCTGCTTCGCTTGTCGGATGAAGGCATTCATGCCGTCTTTGGGATTGAAAATAGATACAGCGGTGGCATGGCAGAGATTGTAACACGCTCAATATGAAGCTGGCTACAGTAGATTCATGCCACTGTTTCAATAATTATTCACTTATGTAGTTTGTCTAATGGGTTTGTTTCCTGGATTTCATCTCCACTGAATGGGCTAAGTCCATTATTGACTGCATTTAAAATCTTCCAAGGTTTGCATGGTCCATGGAAGATCTCATTCCATTATAAGAACACAAAAAGTCTCAGTCATCTGTTCGTTTGTCCCACATTGTATGGTACTGTGTAAGATCTTCTTGCATTTTTCTATTTAAGAGCTGTAATGTGGCGCCCACTGTATCGGCCGTTTGTCCTTCATCTGGGCTGTAGAAGGTTAAAAGCATCAATTAGACACCGAGTCACAGTTGGCCGCATTATTGCCAAATTTTTTTCATCGCAAAGAATTGGCACTCTTCAAAAAAACAAAATAAAATAAAATCCGCAACGATTACTGGTTTACAAGCCTGTTTAGAATTTTGTCTTCAGTTCCACACACCATTTAAAGAAGATGTTATGTTGTGGTGTAATGATGAAGTGGATGCAGGCCAAAGGTGCTACTGAGTCACTGTTAGATGCAATAGTCACCAAGGAAATGAGTTTCACTTGCTTACTGCATTTCTACCCTCATGGTACTTGTCGCCTTTACACACATTCACCCAATCACACAGTGATTAATGGGATATATTTTATTTATACTTTATTACAATATAACATTTCATTCACACAGAGATGCACAACAGCACGATGAACAACTAGGTGTTCAGTATTTTGCTTAAGAATACGTCCACATGGTTATGGGAGCTAATTTTAGAAATATTTTAGGGGTAAAATATGCCTCAAAAGTAAAAATAAATGAATGAATAAATAAATCTGAATTTGAACTCCGATCAGGCATGACATCACACAACACATCAGCGTACGGCACAACAGAACAACTCCAGATTCACTGTTATTTCTTATCAAAGCTACCATGGAATGTTTTACAATTGCATTGTAATTAAAAATGTGTGAGTTCCATCTATGACACAAATCACTTAAGCCTTACGCCGTTATCATTCACTACTGAAGTTAAAACTGAGTCTGTAATGTTAACAATGGTTATATTGTATGCTGTTCTTCTTGACTGTTAAAATGTTACTTAACGATTGCCTGTACAATTAAGTTTTTTTGACGATGACAGTTCCTGGAACTGGAGATTATTTACGTTTCCTACAGGAATAAAGTTTCCCAACTGTTACAGATAATGGTTGAATGAAAGGCCGGCCTCCCATAAAGGATTGTTTGTCGACCAGTATTAAGGTTTTATGTTTTTTTATATAAAAGTCAAGAATTTGCAAAGAAAGACTTTAAGGTGGAGTTCCACTATTCACTATTATCTCTAACAATGGCATTGACGAATGACTTATTTTCACTTTCAGTGTAACGGTGTCATCATCTCAATTACATTGTTCATTTATTGTGTCACTGTCCTCTATTTTAAAAATTAATAATCCTGTTTAATACTGCCTGGCGATTACAGTGCATTATTGATGGCGGAGCCCTGAATAGAAAGACGGATTTTAACCATGCACTTGCTCATTTTCAACAGGGAGGGGGTTAGACGGTCACACAAGCTGCTTACTGGTGCACATCCGTGTAAATACAGCGGCATTATTATTGTACACTAAAACCATGCTTCATATATCCAAAGGGCTTGCTTCCTTTTTGGCAAACAAACATGGACATGGAAATAAATAATCACAGTCACAGATTTTCGGTGAAGCCGAGCATAGTGACCAGAGTTATGACCTGGCTGTTTGTTTGTCTATGTTTAAGATACGTTCCCGGCAGCCACAGCAGCCCCATTTTCCCGAAACGTAGTTATCTGCGGGATTTCGGCAATTTTTTTTCTCTGTATTCAAGTCTTGATACGCTTCCTCATCGTCTATTACGGAATCCTGTTAGGTGCAGTGGGGGAACAGGACTGTGGTCATACTGCTGCTCAATAAATCTTGTAAACTATTAGTTTTATGTCACCAACAGTGTCATTCACTGATTCATCCTTTGTACAAAAATATTTAAAAGAGAGCGTTACTCACATATACGCTGCACAGCGTGCTCACGCACCCTCCCTGCCTCTCAATCGTTCTCTTACTCGCACACATTCAACATTGGGTTTATGAACAGCTATGCCATAGATGGCATTGTGGGTAAATTAATGGCTTAGAGAGTGAGATGCTGGAGAATGCATATGCTTCCCGTGCCACTACGGGCAACCTTCAACTTTATACGCCCCATTACATACTGTCAGGTTTAGTTGCGTTCACTCCATTTTACTCGGGGTGACTTGGTTTCTCATTCGCATCGTGACTGTCGTGGCAAATATTTTGACAGTTTAAAAATATTGCTGGGCATCCACGGCAATCACGGCCTGGCACATTTGCCTCTCCCGTCTGCCTGCATCCGGTTTTGTCCACGGTGGCCTGAAATGGGGCTGCCGTGGCCGCTGGGTACATACTGTAGTATAAACAGAGCCTTAGTCAAATGGTTGATTTGAAAATCTTTGACATGCGACCCAGTTGTATGTATACAACAAATATGTATATTTTCTATGCTGGATTCAGTAGAGTCTTTCGGCACACAACTGAGTTCAGTTTGTCTCATCCCTTAATTTGTTTGGACCAATTTAGCCATGGCCAACTGTGTCCCACTGTAAATGTTACTTTTATGGTGTCCTAATGTAGTCTCTGAGCAACAACCCGGCAGAGTATTTATGTGCACATTCTAATCGGATTGGGTTTCTGGTCAGGAGAGTTCACTGTATAGGCATTGCATACATTCAGGGTATTTCAAGGTGAACCATGTCTGGTCAAGAACCTATTGGACCTGATTGGCAGCTCCTATCACCATGAAAAGCTCATTCCTATTCCTGAGCTTCCTGTTTATCGTACTGTATTCATGTCATCCTAATAATTCCTAAGCATGGGGAACGCTTGGCAAATACACCGTTTAATGGTCCTGGCTGAATCCCTCTTATCTCAACAGAGCTGAAATAATAGTTTTGTGCTATCAGCAAGTAGAAATGACAATTTGAAATACCCTTCCAGATAATCTACTTTAGTTGCCAGTAAAATATCAAAATACAACTAAAATTTATGGAACCCGTATTTCAACTTTGTTGCCGTGTCGAATCATTTTGCGATAATCTGTATGGAAGGACAGGTATAGGTATCTTACAGCACTAATAGGATTTTCAGGGCATTGCTGAAGTGATTATGAGGCTAAGGATGTCATATACTGTATATTCAGGCAGAAAGCAATACGGCGGAATCACAGCACATAACTTTCCACTTACTTATTTGCTACAGTTTTATCTACTAAATTCTCTATGGACTGCATTATCTTTTGGTGTTTTATTGTAAAGCTGCTCGTGTTTTGCACCCAATGCGTTGTATTGTTCCAACCGATGGCTCATTATTGCTTTATTTAGTAGCCATATCTCCTTATCAGTCGAGAGCTCAGCTCATCGATGAATTGAGTGGCTCATAGAAATGATGAATGGTGCAAACACGAAGAGCAATCAGCCTGACAAGCACCATGCTGCTGTCATAGGCTCTGTTGTGAAATAGTTTTTGTCGATGAAATAGATGCTTGTATAGCATTAAATTATAATTTATTTTCGCTAAGTCTTGGAGAAGCCATGCATTCTTTCACATCTGCCTCAGAACGTATCAACCCTGAGTTTGATCAGCTATTATTCTGCCCATGCAGTAAGAAAGCTCTTCTTTTGTCTTCTACTTTGTTTTTTTCCTTCCATTATAGATTCCAACCTTAGCCCGCCGCCAGCCATCACCCCTACCCAACACCCCACCCTGATCTCTCCTGTTGTGCTACGTGCAAGTTTGACCTGTTATTCCCCTTGTGTGATCTTTGGTCAGGGCCGTTGTTTGGGGTGGGGGGCACCAGCAGTCACACAGCATTTGGGTGGATGTCATTCCTGGGCTGTTCTCAATCATTCCCTCAGCAGAAGGGGTCAACGCCTGATTCATCACTGCCCCATATCCGGCTCAGCAGGGCTCCAGACTCATCCGATCAACAGTCCAATCTCTTCCCGCTGGAGTGCGAATTTTTTGATTTCCGCTTTCAAATTGTATGTCTTCAGCCATGGCAAAGCACAAACGTAATCTCTTTTGGGGGGGAAGTATTTTCCTTTCTTGGCAATGTCTGAGTGTTTGGCACCTTAGCTCTGAGTCCCCAGGTAGTTTAGTCTTTCTGAGCTCAGAGAAGAGAGAGGGTCTTACAGTATGTATGCATTTATGTGTGAGCATGCCATTGGAAAGAACCAATAGAAACAACCTTCCTATTCAACACGTGGTGGTCTGTTGGCTCTGATTTACATTTGAGTGAATGTCCAGGCCTGTATTTCCTCCTCCTTTGCATCCCTGTGATGTTCGTTGACAATTAACATCCCATCTCTTTCTTGGGGTTTGTTGAAAGCTGAGGGGCTAATTCAAGGGTCAAGCAAGACTTGCAAGCTGTCAATCTTTTTATTGTAACTTGAATCCCCTCCCCCACTCAAGTTCTTTTCTTACTCAGACACCCCCAACTCCCCTTCTCTCTCCCAGACCTCGTTTAATAGAAAAGCCCAACTTTTCCTCTATTCTCCTGTGGCCCTCTAACAGCCAAAGAGGGACAACTAAAACCTTTGTCTTGGATAAGCCATGCATTCTTTCACATCTGCCTCTTGTTTTCAGACCCCGCCCCCACCCCCTCTAATTCAAATTTCAAACTGCCCTTTTCAATCAACCCTCCTCCTGTCTCTTCTAATCACCTCTTTCCTCTTGGCTACGAAGCCCCAATTTTGCTCTTAACTGTATAAACAACGGTCTATATCTTGATGCAGTCTGTCATACACACCCCTGGCGCATCTTAATTTTCCAGGATACTTAAACATCTGCCTATAAGGACTACATACATTAAAGAAACAAAATGAAAACCAGTTTATCGATTTAACAACTGGCCAGTTGGTGTTTTGATTGTGCCTTTGGAATCAAGCCACTCTCTTGCCCTTTATCATCTTTCTGGCTCAGGTCTGTAGATGCAAACACCTGTTCATAGATCACGGCTGTGCGGAAGGGGCTGAGCGTATGATCACTGGCAGCGTCTCTGTTTAAAGGCCTAGGGAGAGAAAAGCCACCCCCAGCTGAGAGGGGAAACTTTGGCGCATCTAATGAGGAGAATGCCACTCAGACAGTGTCCCTGTGGTCTGTGCCTTTGGTGTCTGTGCATGTTGAACACGCACAGCATGAGACAAAATACATTAAGTACAAGACTGTTATAATCAATTTTAGAACAACCATCTACCTGTATGAGGGATATACACTCTGCATTTACCTCATGGCGGGGGACTTGACTGCCTCTGAGGCAAATCTGTTAAGAGGCATCTGTTTTTTGTCTTCAGACACGAGGTATCTTGAGCACGCCTCCCGGAGATGATGACAGAAGAAAAAAAATATGGATCCAGTAATAGTTTGTTTACAGACTGCATAAATCCTCAGACACAGTTAGCCAGCTTTAGAAACTGTTAATGTGCTGCTCAGGTCTCTGAGGTTGTTTGGTTTGAAATACAGACAGAAAAATAAAAGGATTAAATTAATAGTTCTGCATTGAAGGGAGACAATGTGATTTGAAAGAAAACATGTGAGTGTTGTTCTGTTAAATACAGACAAATTCGAGGTTAAGCTTTTAATTCAGTCCATTAATCACAACCAAGCCAGGAAAATATCTTTGTTAACATACATTTCCATTCAAATTAAAGGAAGGTAATACTGTGATGTCAACATCATAGCCCATCTACCTCACTCAAGGTAGTGAGTTGCCAGGTGTTGGTATTTCATATAGTACATGATGTGAATGCTTATATGCCATGATAATTTATTTGGAATTCTGTGAATGCATTGAAGAGATCACAGAGTTAACTGAATGGTAGATTTTTGAAATAAATTGTGACTAGGATGCAAGTGATAAAACACAGACTTAAAGTGACTGGGGTACAAATTCATTCATTTTTCATTTGTCTTTTGTCTCTAATCCAAAAAAAATGTGGTTTAGGTGCACAGGCTAGTTTTTGAAGGGGATTATCATCAATGTCTCTGTATGTGCACCACAAGTATTCAAAATGGACAAAACATCCGGAGCTGAGCCTGTGCATTTTTGTAAGGATCTTAAAGACCTGATGCTCCCTGTGGAGCTTTAGTGTACAGATGGCTGACACTAGGCCTCATCATACAGTAAGAACTTGCAAGGAGTGACTCTCAATAGAGCAAAGAGCTCCATGGTTTAACAATCTTTGTATCAGCACCAAATTCTGCACCTTCGTAGATATCCTCCTCCTGCACATGCATGCATTTTCTTGAAGGATCGATCTCACTGGCAGAGAAGTTGCCGAGGCTGATCAGTCACATTTCCAGGAGAGCGAAATATTGTTTGTGCTCGCAACAGGAAGACGTCTCCAGACAACGTGACAAATAATTCACCCGGGAGTCACTAATATACCTAGGCCTATATACATCCATCCATCCATCCATTTTCTGAGCCGCTTATCCTCACAAGGGTCGCGGGAGTGCTGGAGCCTATCCCAGCTATCTTCGGGCATGAGGCGGGATACACCTTGAACTGGTTGCCAGCCAATCGCAGGGCACATACAAACAAACAACCATCCACAGTTAAACTACCATGCATGTTTTCAGGATGTGGGAGGAAACCGGAGTGCCCGGAGAAAACCCACGCAGGCACGGGGAGAACATGCAAACTCCACACAGGCGGGGCCGGGATTTGAACCCCAGTCCTCAGAACTGTGAGGCAGATGTGCTCACCAGCCGTCCACCTTGCCGCATAAAGGAACATTACTAACTGAAATAAATACCACTTATTGGAAAAGTAATTACGGCCCTCTGTCGCTTTCACATATTTTGAGGACTGATAATAAATGCTACCATACCATACCTCAGAACTGTGAGGCAGACGCTCTAACCAGTCGCCCACCGTGCCGCCCAGTATATACATATATTCTTTAAATAAATATATAATGTGTAATACATGTGTGTGTGTGTTTGTCTGTGTGTGCTGTGCATGCTCCGCGCTCAACTGGCGGAACACGGACACCGGGACCTAATGAGGAAAACGCATAAAATCCAAAATATTGGATTCGGTTATTTTCAGAGGTTGAAGTGAGCATAGGTAGAGATGTCCATATACATTTTGGTGACAATTGCTCGCAATTTTGTGAAACTAGAGTGTCTATGTATGAGAAAAACTCAACGTCTGTAAAATCCCCAAAATTGGAGTGATCGTTCTGATATTTTCATAGGTCAAAGTGGGAATAAGTAGAGATGACATTTTGATGACAATTGATTGCAGTTTTGTGTCATTGTTACTTTAAGGTTGAGCATATAGAGTCGTCGCCCAAAGTCTCCAATAAAATAACAAATGTTCAACTTCACCGCGCCCACCTGGCGACCCGGCTACTCTCCGGGAGACTATGAGACATCTCTGCAGTCAGCGGAGACTCAAGTCCCTATCGGGTCACCAACTAGTCTCCAGGCCAGTGGAATAAGTGTCTTTGTGCCCGTTTGCGAGAGAAAGGAAACACTAAGATTTGAAAAAGTTAAAATGGAAGTTTATGAAAACAAAAACAGACTCACCGTTTCCAAAACCCTGTGAAAATGGCAGACACGGCTAGTGTTTTCAATCAGAGCATGTATGATTATTTCACCGTCAAAAGAGTAACTCTGGAACATAGCGTTGCAGTAGACTGTGTGCTTTTATCCTTCTCCAGAAAAATACATTTACTCCATTTCTGTGTCCAGTGTAGTCACAAAAATCTTCAAAATCTTCATTCACAGATCACATATAGACCGACAAACGGTATTCAAAATAATTTCTTCCATCAGACATTCCATTGATATCATCAACTATGGGCCTGGCATGACTTTTTTAGTGATTTCCACAGCGTTTAAACACTATTTTTTAGTAATTTTTGCAACTCAAGGTGAATAACCATTGCTTTGACAATGTTGTTGTCACATTTATAAAATGTTTTTTCTAGCTAATTGTACTAAACACATACACATTTGGAAATTAAAGATAAATGTTCAATCTTTTGCTTTTTTTATTTGGATCCATAACAAAAGTATATGTTCTTACTCTTTCTACTTTTTGGACAAATTTGGATGTGCATGTAATAGTGAATGAATGCACCAAAATTGAATTATTTGCTTTTTAGGATACTTTTATTCATCTTTAGTTCTCTGTCTTTCTCTTTGTCAATACACACACGTTTGCAGAATAAACTATATAAACAAAGTCATTGGTCCATTGTCCACCCTGCCACAAGTTTTGGGTGAAACTACCATTTTTATTTTGCTCCTAATCTAAGAAGCATGGGTGGTGGATTGAAAAAATGGTTTCTTTGCAAGGAGATGTGAGCTTGTTCACAACCCATTCAAATTTTATTGAAATAAAATGTGCTTAGCTTGAAAATAAATACATTTTATATGGACCTTAGCATACTGTACTGTGTTGTGCCCTGTACTTCCATTAACCTCATTTTAATGGCTCTGAAATTAGAAGTCTCATATGAGACATACTGTCATATTAGATGAGGTGATTATGGCGGTCTTAATTACAACTTTGTTGCCTAATGTGTACATGCTGCATGTTTTCATGCCCGTGAAGTACTACTCTGTCTGCGAACTTGCAAACACATATAAAATAGATCAAACGCTCTGTAGCCAATGTGTATTCTCCAGTGAGGGGAAGCAGAGTTTTACAGTTCTGGCAGCACGTGACAAGCAAAATGCCCCAGTTGTGCATGAAGACTAACATTCAGAGACAATTTGCAGACACATAAAGAAGGACTTGGCTGTTTATGATTGGGGTAAAAAAAGATGACGGAAAAGCAGTTTATAATAGGGTACTGTGTGCCCTGTTGCCTGAGTGGTGCTATATCCATTGGTAAATGTGCTAATGGTTCATGGAACTGAGAAGACTGAGTTGAACTCAGCAGTGTAAACCGGCCGACAAAAGGGAGTCGTTTGTAGTGTGAAACGCATACCTGGACGCGCAGGTAGGCATTAGGTTTCACCCTGTGCAGGCTCACAAGTGTATCCATGACTTGGGAGGGGGGCATTTGCTTTTGCAGCGAAAGAGAGCAAAAACAAACATTCAAACAAAGTCCTACTCGTGCGACAGGTATGGATGAGGTGGGGAGACAGGAATTCTGCTTGGGAGTGATGGGAGTGAAAGGGTGGGGAGGCAGAGATAAGTTAGTGGTCAGTCAAAACAGAGCATGTTGACCATTTGCTCTCAAGTGTTTATTTGTTTGCCAGCGCCTCTGGGTTGGAAAAGACAATTTTACTTCTTAACTTGCAGCTAGAATATCGAAAGCAGATAATTGTGGGAAATCTTGACCCCTAACCCCATGTAACTCATATATTTTCCCTTTGTGGTTATAGATGTTTAACTGGTTCTGTGGGCTTTAAATATAATGTCAATATTTCACCAGGCTGAAGATGTCTGAAAACATTTTGGATCATGTTCATTAAGATGTACAACTATTGCATTTAACGCTGTTGTCATTTGATTTAGTATTTCTGTTGCATGTGGATCTAGAAAGCCATTCAGTTGGTACCTTCCTCTGCATTTGGAGCGTTTTCACTCTGGGCTCGTGTCAACTTTCTGTTGGCAAGCGAGAGTCGACTCCAAATCTGAGATATCTTAATAAATCAATATCACTCGGTAATCTTTACGATATGTGTCATGTGCTCCTGGGTGGTAGTGAGCAGGCTATGATCTATAGATGGGGATTTTAAAAAATATAATACTGGAATTAGATGGAGTGCTAATAAGGTGTAGCATCCCTCTCCCATAGGTCACCATGGGGTTGGACAAGGGCGGGCTCTGTCTGTTTGACAGTATTGGTTGCACACAGTTCCTGCAGTTAGGTGGTCTGCTTCCAGATACCATGAAAGGATTTCCCCCTCTCACGATTATTGACTTCACGCGCTTCTTTGACGGTCCATGTGGGTTTTCAGCATTTCCCATATTCCCACCTCCCCACACTTACACATACACTTCGGAGGTGTTTTGTGATAAATATGTGTTTTTCTGTGGATTTCAATTTCTCTGCCGAACTGACGTTCCCTCTATGTGTGCTTCCTCCACAGGTGAGAGCCTCAATGATGACCAGCTCTAAGAGCGTTTGGATTGGAGTTTTTTAATCAGAAGCCTTTTGTCACAAAACAAAAACCTGCAAGAGACCACCAATGCTTGGCGCCATGTGGAAAGTACACAACTTGTGCTGGTTTATCATCATGTTGGCCCAAGTCTACTCCACTGAGGGTAAGTGCACCTGAAACTCTTTGGGCCTGTAAAAACAGACCGCTTTGTTTTCATACCACAGTTTGGCACTGAGTGGGGAATTTTTTTTCTTATAGATATCCATCCATCCATTTTCTGAGCCGGTTTCTTATAGATATATTTGGGAATTCTCACATGAACAATGAAAACGTAACGCTCACGCTGCTCCTCTGAGGTCCCCGAGTGCATGTCTAAGTAATGTGGCTCTGAGGACTGGAGGCTCAGGCAGTTGGGGATGATCGGGACCGCTTTCATTAGTAGGTATATCTCAGACAAATTGTGATTTGCCAGAGATTTTCTGCTTGAGAGCGGCAGTTGTTCCCAGTGGTATCAGAGCTGGATGCATTCAGAAATTTCAGGCTTAAATGTTCTCTGTTGTGGCCAGCGCTCACACATTTCACACCTAAAAAAAAAAGATGTTTTAATCATGGTGTGTTTTAGCTGTGATTAAATAACTCTCAACTGTATCCTGATGACCAGATTTATATGTGTAACTGCATATCATAAGCGCTATTCTCAACTTATTAGTCTTTAATCACTGCAATAGTGGTACACTTCTCTTGGTAATAGATGATTGCTTTAAAACTTGGCTTCTGTTTAGTGCAGTATATCAGAAAACTATTACAGATTTATTTCTTTGGTGCCAACTGTTGTAGCGCTCTCCCAGTCTTTACTTTTTATGGATTTATAATGAGTTCACAGAAGACATCAGTGTATAATTTGAATGTACAGTTTGTTTTAGGTTGTGTCTTTTGGTTTGGATTTTTACTGTCACACAAGAAGCAATCCGAGAAGTGTGCGGCTTCTTTCAGCTTCAGTGGGTTTGGCAAAAACTGAGAAGCAGAATTTCATCAATGCTGGCAACATACATCATCTCATGTCTCATGTCATGCGGCGATAAGAGTTTGCAATTTTCCAGGCTTATCATGTGACGACACCTCTTTAGAGCAAATGGAGATAGTTGGGATCCCAGAGAGCTTGCAGTATTTCAGTTCCCACCTGGCGCTACATAGATTTGAAATGCAGTGTAAAGCTACTGTAAGCCTACACATATACTATAAAAAAATACACACAATTAATGTTGTTGATGATAATGAACTCGTCAAGGCAGCATTATTGTGCTCAATACTGACATTTAAACGGGTTTAGAACTTTCAGTGAGATTAGAAAATGGTGTTTGAAAACAAAACTAGTGGATTAATTTATTATTAGTGTTACCTACAGTCGATCAAGCAATTTTGGTCAAACACTCATACGTTGCAGAAATGGATCTGCAGAAAACTAACTATTTGGCCAATCAGAAATGTGTACAAGATAGGCAACATAAAACAATGGCAAATGGGAATCATAGTGTGGAGTCAAAGTAGCCAAATTCCTAAAAATAAAAAGTATAAACAACACCAAAAATAGAAAATAAGTTAAAATAGGACCTCGTGGTATGCGGTTTACTCTCCTGACTTCCATGCAAACAGTGTGGATTAAATTCCCACTCAGTGGCAGTGTGAATATGTCTCTAAATGTGCGCTTTGATTGACTGGTGACCAGTCCAGGGTGTAGTCCACCTTTTGCCTCAAGGCAGCTGGGATAGGCTTCAGCTTCCCGCGACCCTTAACTGCGGTATAGAAAATGGATGGCTGAAAAAAACTACAATTGGCACACATGGGAAGATTATGTTCCATTCAGTGACAATATACTGTACACAGGAGACCGAACAAGCATTTGATGCTTCTGCAATTCTTTTCCAAATTGTATCACTTTCGACGTTTTAAAGGCCCAAACATAGGACAGTAGAAAACTGGGAAGGTTCCAAGGGTTTTAAACGCTACTAAACTACCGTAATTTCTCGTGTATAATGCGCACCCATGTATAATACGCAGCCCCAAAGTTGACCTCAAAATTCTGGAAACCCTTCACCCTATGTATAATGCATTTTTACAATGCATGATTTTGCTTCTACCCATATGATCAAAACATGAAGTATTGTCTGTAGTTGGTTAGTTTTTTTCAAAGAATTATTCTGAAGTAAAGCACTTTATTTGAACACATAATACTTTCTTTTTATTTACTTGCTCTTATTTTGAAATTCACAGCCCTACTTTTATTGGGTAAATGAGAAAACACACAGTTGTGCTTAGATGTTTGATTATCCAGGCAGAATTTGAAAGATGTGTACAGTTCTTTAAACATGAAGGACCAGGCGAAACACATTTAATTTTATTTTAATGGGATTCAAATTAAACTGTCAAGCATTTCAGAAAAGCATTCTCATTAATCAAAACATAACCATAAATAAATTAATGATGGTTGTTGTTTAGTCATCAGTCGTATTTATAAAAAAAGAAAAAAAAAAAAAAGAAAAACTATTTCACAAATTCTGCCTGAGTATGTAAACTTATGAGCACAATTGTACATATATGCAGTCATTAAAGTGTAGGCTACACCTTTTTTATAACCACTAGGTGGCAGTGGTATATTAGAATGAAATTGTACAACTTTTTCATAACCTCTATGGGGTGGTGGCACATTGTAATGAAAGTTTACAGCTTTTTCATAATCTCTAGATGGTGGCATACATTTATAAAATGGGAGTCTTTTCATTTTCCCCTATACCTATGTATGATGCGCACTATTGACTTTTGACAATTTTTTGGGGGGGAAATAATGCACATTATACACGAGAAATTACGGTAACTCAACTTTTGTTTTATTTTAAAAGTAATGAAGCTTGCTTAATTTATTTTTGTAATTGTGGCTGTAACCCCTATATTGGAAAAAAACCAAAACCTGTGAAATAATGCACACCGGGTTTTGCTATTGATAACATTTGTCATTTCTGTTAGTTTGCATTTCCTCCCCCCTCATGTCAGTCCCATTTCCCATCTCAGCTGCAAAGATCAGCCCTGAAACAGTTCATTACAAACAATATCCCCAAGTCTACACGCTTCATTAAACTGCATATATGCTTAATATCTTTTTAATGCATTTTTGTAATTAAATTAAATGGGTTAGTGAAATGTTGTAAATAGTTTAAAGTTTGTATTCGAAAGGAAGACCTCCACACATACAACATTATTCCTTTTGCCGAAGGGGATTGTGTTGTGACCATTGTGACCTCAAATTACTTTATAATGTATGTCTCATCCACCACATCCGGCGATGTCTGTTGGACTGCGGTCCATGTGTATACATGTCTTTCATCTATATTTGTACAGCTGGTTCACTGTCATCCCAAGGCTTTCATCCCATAATCCTGCTTTTTTTTTCTCACCATCTTATCTATGAAAGGAAATGTATGTGTATATATCTACAGCGCTAACAGACAAGTGGATAGTATTTGTTTCAGAAATTTTAATACATGAAGTTTTTTTGGAGGTAGATTTAACGCTATTTACTATTTACAACCCCAATTCCAGTGAAGTTGGGACATTGTGTTAAACATAAATAAAAACAGAATACAATGATTTGCAAATCATGTTCAAAGTATATTTAATTGAATACACTACAAAGACAAGATATTTAATGTTCACACTGAAAAACATTGTTTTAGCAAATAATCCATTTTATGTCTGCAACATGTTCCAAAAAAGCTGGCACAGGTGGCAAAAAAGACTGAAAAAGTTGAGGAATGCTCATCAAACACCTGTTTGGAACATCCCACAGGTGAACAGGCTAATTGGGAACAGGTGGGTGCCATGATTGTGTATAAAAGGTGCTTCCCTGAATTGCTCAGTCATTCACAAGCAAAGATGGGGCGAGGTTCACCTCTTTGTGAACAAATGCGTGAGAAAATAGTCGAACAGTTTAAGGACAATGTTCCTCAACGTACAATTGAAAGGAATTTAGGGATTTCATCATCTACAGTCCATAATATTATCAAAAATAGGCCTAAAACCAACATTGAATGCTCGTGACCTTTGATCCCTCAGGCGGCACTGCATCAAAAACCGACATCAATGTAATCAAAAACCGACATCAATGTCATCAAGGATATCACCACATGGGCTCAGGAACACTTCAGAAAACCAATGTCAGTAAATACAGTTTGGCACTACATCCGTAAGTGCAACTTGAAAGTCAACTATGCAAAGAAAAAGCCATTTATCAACAAGCGGCCGGCTTCTCTGGGCCCGAGCTCATCTAAGATGGACTGATGAAAAGTGGAAAATTGGTCTGTGGTCCGACGAGTCCACATTTCAAATTGTTTTTGGAAATTGTGGACGTCGTGTCCAAAGAGGAAAAGAACCATCCGGACTGTTATGGATGCAAAGTTCAAAAGCTAGCTTCTGTGATGATATGGGGCTGTGTTAGTGCCAATGGCATGGGTAACTTACACATCTGTGAAGGCACCATGAATGCTGAAAGATACATACAGGTTTTGGAGAAACATATTCTGCCATCCAAGCAACGTCTTTTTCATGGACGACCCTGCTTATTTCAGCAAGACAATGCCAAACCACATTCTGCACGTGTTACAACAGCATGGCTTCGTAGTAAAAGAGTGTGAGTACTAGACTGGCCTGCCTGGAGTCCAGACCTGTCTCCCATTGAAAATGTGTGGTGCATTATGAAGTGTAAAAAAGAAAGAATTCCACCTACAAAGCTTCAACAATTAGTGTCCTCAGTTCCCAAACGTTCATTGAATGTTGTTAAATGAAAAGGTGATGTAACACACACGGTAAATATGACCCTGTCCCAGTTTTTTTGGAATGTGTTGCAGCCATAAAATTATAAGTTAATGATTATTTGCTAAAAACAAAGTTTATCAGTTTGAACATTAAATATATTTTCTTTGTAGTGTATTCAATTAAATATAGGTTGAACATGATTTGCAAATCATTGTATTCTGTTTTTATTTACGTTTAACACAACTTCCCAACTTCATTGGAATATCGGGGTTGTATATTCCACTCTTGTTAAAAATAGAACATTTGAGATACGAAGCTGTTACTTTCAATAGTTGATTATTTTTATTATTGAATGTCAATGTAGACACATGTACAGTATGAAAGTGATAAATCCACATCCTTACACACTTAAAACAGAACATTTCGCCTACAGGTTTAAGGAGTACCTACCATGGCCTGAAGTCTCCTTTTCCTTTGTCATGTCCATTTTTTGGGACGCACAGATAGCCCCGGAATTTCATTACCGCAGTCAGCATGTATTCTCGAGCTTTGCTGTGACTTCCGTTTCAGGGCATCCAGCACGGTCAGACTATTGCAGTCATTGGCTGGATTTTTTGTCACTATTCATGCAATCATTGGGTGGTCTTCATATAGATCTAAAAGAAGCATTGAGAGTGCGACTGGAACTGAATTGTCTGGCAGGACATTCTTATATGAGTTACTGTATAGAATGCATATCAGCAAGTAGTCAGAATCAGAATCAGAATCGTCATTATTTGCCAAGTATGTCCAAAAAACACAAAAGGAATTTGTCTCCGGTAGTTGGAGCCGCTCTAGTACGACAACAGACAGTCAATTGACAGAGAACACTTTTGAGACATAAAGACATTGACAAAAAAAACAGTCACTGAGCAGTAAAGGGTTGCTAGTTATCTGGTAATGCCGGTACATTTTTTATTTTTTATTTTTTTGACAATTGTGCAAAAAGATGCAGAGTCCTCTAGCACTTAGAGCAGTTCGAATGACTAATATAGTCATAACGCTGTATGGTCATAGTGATATAGGATGTATTGATCACTGAAGGGACAGCACATATTTATTTAAATTCACAACTGTAGAATTTGATCATCACAAAGCCTTTTAACATTTTAATACTGGACTCAAAAGTTTTCATATCAGGGCACGTTGCGCTACACTGACACCTGAATGTGTATGTATGAGGTCAGTAGTGGCACAGGAGTCATCAGTGTTTCCATTGCTTTAGGATTTAGACTAATTGCTTCTATATCTCCTAAAAAGTCTTTAGTACAAACTGGGGTGTGGAGTTGACATGGGCGTTTACCAGACAGATAGGGTCTCACAAAGGACACGCTAACATTGCATTGTGGGAGGGGTCAATCTCTTTGTTTCTCAGGCTTGACCCACACTTGGGGCTCAAAGTTGAAATTTCGCAATAGCACTGAATTTGACATTCCTAAGCTGACAAGTGACACACTAACTTGTTGGGCTGCCTCTTGACAAATTACAAACCCAATTAGACTTTCGTAAAACATGCGTTGATTGCCTTGGTAAGGAAAATGTAACTTGATAAAAAATCAAATGCCTCTTTAATTGTTAGAGAACAGAGATTATAAATTTAAGTAAAGCCTAGCCTACATTACAGTCCTTTATCGTACCTTCCCACTCAAACTTCAAAGGGGAGAAATGGAGGGATTCAATTTACAAAACAGTAATTACAAATTGTAATTGATGTTTTACTTTATTACACAATAAAACAACAATTTCCTTTGATTTCCACAGAAATATTTAAGTCCTCATAGGCTGCCTTCACAATATGAACAAATCCAATCTGTTTCTACTGTGGACAGAATGAATTTGTGATGTCACACGGACAGAGACAAAATAGGATGTCACATTGCGCATGCATACAAACACGAGGCGCCGTGTTTACTGAAGTAAATATGGCTCCCCGCGTATGTCTTCTCATGACATTTGTGGCAATTACAAGTTTTTTTGTGCAACTGAAGCCAACATTTTCTTACATTTATCAGTTGTAAAGCCTGTTCTTTTCGCCACTGACTGTTTTCTGTTCCTTTGTCCGCCGTCTTTTGTGGCATTTCTGTTTTCTCGAACAATTGTGAAGTTTGTCGCCTTTTGATGACCTTTACATCAGATGAGCGCGACCTTCTCATCTATACTGCACTTTCATCGGATACAAATCCGATTTATATCCACATATGAAAGAGGCCTGGGTCAAATATGGCAAAAATAGCAATTGCACCGTTTACATTGACATGAAAAAAATCAGATACATGCCACATTGGGCAAAACAAAAAAGACCCTCTGTGTGAACATAGCCATAGTGTGCCTTTTATACAGCTCTTGTTTTATTTTTGTACAATTTCTCATACAGAGGGAAGTCATTAAATAATGTCTGATTCATATTACCTTAATTATACTGATGCTACACAATTATTGATGCCGTCAGAAAAGATGACAAAAAAATTATTATTCCTTGAGCTACAGGTGACTCGACTTGCACATTTCTTTTCGACACGAGACGTCATTCGGACGATTTTTTTGCTTTGACTTTCAAGAGCAAACGTGAGATACGAGCGCTGTATGGTAGCATTGACTCAACACATTTCAAAGCAAGCAGTGGTTTATCAGATATAATTAGTAAATCGTGTTCCTTTCCTTTTGGCTTGTCCCGTTAGGGGTCGCCACAGCGTACTCACAGTCATACAGTATATTCTTTATCCTTTGCAAAACACTTTTTTTTTTTTGATAGGCTGGAACGGATTAATTGCATTTCAATTTATTTCAATGGGACAAGATGATTTGAGATATGAGTCTTTTGAGTTATGAGCGTGTTAAAGGAACTTGAGAAACAAACTTGTATCCCAAGGCATGACTGCATCCAGATACAGACCTATTGAGCTGTTGGGAACAACCCAACTAATACATACATACAAAGAAAGTAGAACAAATAAGCTCAGAAATTAAGTTGTGTGTAAAAATGTGAAATGACACAGGGAAAAAGTATTGAACACATGAAGAAAGGGAGGTGCAAAATGGCATGGAAAGCCAAGACAACATCTAAAATTTATCAATAATCAAACTGCAATCAAGCCCATTGTCAGTGCAAAATAATATCAGATGTTTCAGTCCTAATTGATGGCCTACAAAAAGGTCTCATTGCCAAGGTGTGAGTCAAGACGCATCTCATGATGGGTAAGAGCAGAGAGCTGTCTCAAGACCATCACAAACTAATTGTTGCAAAACATAACGATGGCATTGGTTATAGGCTCATATCTAAGCATCTGAATGTTCCAGTGAGCATGGGTGGGCCCATAATACATAAGTGGAAAGCCAATCATACCACCATACATTTGCCTCGATCAGGTGCTCCTCGCAAAATTTCTGACAGAGGCGTGCAAAGAATAATAAGAAGGGTTATCCAAGAGCCAAGGACCACCTGTGGAGAGTCAAAAAGACCTGGAATTAGGAGGTACTGTTGTCAGAAGGAAAACTGTGACTAATGCACTCCGTCGCCATGGCCTGTATGCACGCTCACCATGCAAGAAAAAAAAAAAAAAAAGCATGTCAAAGCTAATTTAAGGTTTACTGAACAACATTTGGACAAGCCAGTTAAATACTGGGAGAATATAGTCTGGTTGGATGAGAGCAAAATTGAACTCTTTGGATGCCGTAATGCACACCACGTTTGGAGGACACCATACCCACAGTGAAGTTCCGAGGTGGGAACATGATGGTGTGGGGTGCTTTTCAGACAATGGTACCAGTAAACGTCACATTTCCTGACAAAAATCTGTTGCCATCTACGAGGATGATGAAAATGAAACAAGGGTGGACATGTCACCAGGATAATGATCCAAAACATACTGCCAAGGAAACTCTCAGTTGGTTTCAAAGAAAAAAAAAACTAAAGCTTCGAGAAGGGCCCAGCCAATCACCTGACTTGAATCCAATCGAAAATCTATGGAAAGAACTGAAACTCAAGGTCCATAAAAGAAGCCCACGGAACCTTCAAGATTTAAATACTGTTTGTGTGAAGGAATGGGCCAAAATCACACCAGAGCAATGCATGCGACTAGTTTCTCCATACAGGAGGCGTCTTGAAGCTGTCATTGCAAACAAAGGCTTTTGTACAAAGTATTAAATAAATACCAGTTGGCGTGTTCAATACTTTTCCCCTGTATTTCACATTATAAAAGTGGACATTGATTGCAAATGAGATCTGTCAATATGCACACAGAAAAATTTGACTTTTGCAAAGTAACATTGACAATAAAAGTATTCAAATATAATCAATACGTCAAATTAATAATTAGAAAACAGAGTACAAATTTAAGTTCCTATTGTGGGATTTAAATTCATCATCATCATCATCATCATCTAACAAGCAATCATATCGTCTGTCACACAAGTCACTCAACTTTGGTATCTAACTGCAGGTTCATTTTCTTTGTCCTGTTGGTGTCCTCTTGTCTGTTACCATGGCAACTTGAACACATTTTGCTGAAGGTATGATTTAGAAAGAAATACTGTCAATGGTTTCGGTGACATGTAATGCTGCAATGATTTTCTTTTGTAATGCATGATTAAATCGTCTCTCAAGCCTGCCTGTGTTATTTAGTGAAGCTGAGAGGATTTGTCAGTATCAGCAAGTGAATAACAATTCACACTTACCATCAGCCGTGCACTCTCTTCAAAGGCTTTGGCAAAGACTGTTTGAAATACAGAGTGGAGCTATGTTTCTGTGTCATGGAGAACGGAGGATGGCAAGATGTCAGAGGCACAGCTGAGAATCAATCAAGACAAAATGCGGTCTGTCACTCTGGCCCTAGTGTCGCTAACTTGTTGCTTTTCAACTTTTTCTAACAGTGAGCAATCAGGAAAACAAATGTGAGCAGCGGATAAATACCATTGCGGCATTAAAGGCTACAAATAATACAAATATGATTTGTGCATGTATAGAAAAACTCTGTAAACTAGGTCACAGAGGGTTTAACATGACAATGTTTATTTTTTCATATTGTATGTTTTCATTCCATTACAATGAGGCTTTTGCCAGTTATGGCTGTCACTTGAAGGGTATATAAAACAACATGTCCTGATATAAAAACTCTTTCAGAGACCAAATTTTGGGAGCAAGTTTTTTTTTTTTTTTCACACACCAACTCTTGTTTCTTCTCACAGCTTGATTTATTTGAAGTACTTGAAATTTCTCAAGGACACCAGAGAAGGGCACCTTTAAAAGTCCTCTTTTTGGATCACGTGAAAGTGAGGGAGAAGAGGCTTTAAACCTTAATCTCAAAGTGAATGGAGTGAAATAGACAATCAGGGTGTTCCAAAATGTAATTACTGGAAGTAAAGGCTGAGGGCTTAATGCGAGCCACAACCTGTAAGAACACCATCTTGCACCACCCACTGACATGCCACCATTCTGGGTGGTGATGTCTGCTGGCTTCAGGCAAACTTGAAATTGGTCATAAAATGGGTTACAACTGTATTATAGACAAGTAAATCTATTAAAACAAAGCCGGAATATCCCAAAATCCAGTCTGTACGTTCGTTTAGGAGAGGTTATGATCTGTTACTATGCACAGTGTTCAGTTTTCCATCTTTCCACCAGGCGCTTTCTTCTCAGCAGCCATGCTTATCTTTCAGAAAGAGAAACATAATACTATCTATCAAGAAAGCATTTGTGGGACCTTATACATTTTCTTAAATACAAAAGAAAGGTGAGCGACTATGTTGTAAGAACTTTGTTCCCTCATCATATACAGCAAGTTTAAGTTGATGTCCTAAAATAAAAAGCTGTTGTTGGGTTACTTTTAATAAACACCATAAAGTAAGATTCTCATTTTTCATTTGATCAGACCTAAATACAGATTTATGAAAACACGATCACATTACTGCTCCTGCAAAAATGCAAAAAAAGTTGCATAAACACGCACAAAAAAAAGATCTTTGTAAAACAAAACATGAGCAAATATGTCACATTCACGCTCTAATTCCCACCCAAATAAATACAAATATATTAAAGTAGGATATTTTTGGACAACACTGGTAAAACAAGTACAGTAGTTGGTTTAGTGCTGAATTTAAGTGGTATTGTCCTCAAGATTCATGCTATTTGGCAAGATTTATGCCTGTCATGTAAAATCCAATGTTTACAGTTAACTTTCCAGCGCTGTGTGAACACTGACGATTTTTATTTCATCCAAAAATGCCAAGAAACAAAAAGTTAACATTTTTTTAGTTAATATTTTGTTCTCCTCTAAAGATATCCTAAAACATTGATGAGTCACTGGTGATTTTTCTTTTGTCTCATGTGTCTTTAGTAAACAAGTCCTGTTAGTTTTGTCTCCACTTCTCTTGTTTGCTGTCATTGGATTTGTTTGTGGCCGACTGGATCCCCATGGGGCCAGTCAGGTGTGGGGGCCTTGTGTACGAAGGCCCGCCGTGCTGTCATGCCTCTTTCATCACCAGGCAGGCTCGAAGATAAGGAGACAATGAGCAGTGGCAAGGTGTAGCCACAGCCCCTGGGTCTCCTCCCTGCCAAGCACTTCAAATCCTCATTAGGATTTTCAGCAAAGGAAGGAGGGATTTTGTTGGATTAGTGCTTTGTCACAGCTGGCCCCAGGTTGGTGTTTGTCATGCAGAGCATTGCAGAGTGCTGACATACTCCCACCCAACCCAAACACAGACCTCCTTTCACCTGGCTACTGAAGAGGGTAATGCCACATTTTCAAAAAGCAGCACAGTTTGGTTCATTAGGGTGCAGTACTTGTTTTTTTCACCGGTTGTCAAAAGTTGTAAAGGGCACCACACTCCTGCCTATGTACCACTCTTCAACATCTGCAGTTCTTACCCAAATGTTAGAGCTACAGTATATACTTTACAGCCTTGATTGGTCAACAGAGATCCAACACTTCTGTGTGACTATCAGAACGTAATCTTTCATGAAAGGAAATAGTTTGTGGCTGTTTTTCTCCTGAGTCTTGTGAATTGCTTACAGACAACACGACAACTTTGTCAAAGTATACTTTAATGTAGTCCTTAATTGGTTTTAAAAGAAGGAGATTGGTTCACATGAGAGAGGTTCCTTGTTTGTGTGAAGCCTACCTTTACCTGTCATTCTCAGGGCTGATCCTTGTGTATAACCATTAAAGACAGTCGCAAAAGGCCCTCACCGGGTGGGATCTCTGGGGCTCTTGATTCGTCATCTACCTACTTTCCCCGTCGGCCTTGTATTGTACTGTCTTGCTTTGTCTCATTTTGTTCTTGTTCAGAAACATCATGTGGGTTCTTAACAAATACATTTAAAACAATCTGTAAAACATTTTTATAACCCACTGAATCCCAGATACGAGAGAAGATACTGTATATGGCATACCTCCAGGGCAGTGGTCTCGAGAAAAAGAGCCACAATTCATAGAACAAATGTTGTTTTGTTGGTTAGCTTTAGTATGGACCCAGAAGACGTGACAAACATTTTTGAGCAGACTTTTATATCAACATTGATATGCTTTTGTTTACTTTTGTAATCTTAAGGATTTTATTTGAGTCAATGATTCCGGTTTATCTTATAAACGAACTTACATCCATCCATTTTCTGTACCGCTTCAACCTCACAAGGGTCATGGGCGTGCTGGAGCCTATCCCAGCTATCTCCGGGCGAGAGGCGGGGTACACCCTGAACTGGTCGCCAGCCAATCGCAGGGCACATATGAACAAACAACCATTTGCACTCACAGTCATGCCTACGGGCAATTTAGAGTCTTCATTCAACCTACCATGCATGTTTCTGGAATGTGGGAGGAAACCGGAGTGCCCGCAGAAAACCCACGCAGGCACGGGGAGAACATGCAAACTCCACACAGGCGGGGCCGGGATTTGAACCCCGGTCCTCAGAACTGTGAGGCAGATGTGCTAACCAGCCGTCCAGCTTGCCGCATAAAAGAACATTCCTTACTGAAATAAACACCACATATTGGAAAAGTAATTACGGCCCTCTGTGTCTTTCACATATTTTGAGGACTGATAATAAATGCTACCATACCATATCATATAACCCACTTTTAAAACAGAAGTGTTGGGGACATAAAAGACCGCAGATCTACCTTCATATGATTGCTGATCAAGTGCTCTGCGGAAGGTGCAGATGAGGAGACTGTTTTTGATTATCCAGTAGATGGTATTTCAAAGCAGAACCAGCATGGAGGCTTTAGGGCCGACAAATGAACTAGCTCATCTGGTCGAAGGGCAAATGTAGCTTGCTACTGTATCACTGTAGAATTTTAAGGTGAATAGATTGCAGTTTCAGGTCACATGGAGTGGCAGTATTCACTGGTCATCAGCAGGGCGTAGTCTTTATGGATTGTGCTCGCAAGGGACTGGTACCAAGATTCAATCTTGCAAAGCACATTGAACTGTAACATGTATTCAGCAATTTATAATGAAGTTTAAAGTACTGTTGTTGCTGCACATTACAGTGACCCGACTTAAAATTTTTGCTTTGACTTACAAGCGCAAACTTGATATATGAGCGCTTTATGGTGGCAGGAGAATCAACTCACTTCACAACAAGTAGCAATTAGAAGATAGGAAACAATTCTTCTAAAAAGACGGTTCTATTATTACCACCCTTAACTAAAGGTTACTGTCAAATTAAACATGAAACAAAAGTAATTGTTGTATATTTAAAACAACTACATTTCTCGAGCTTAATGCTAACAAGCAATGGGAAACACCACAGGCACACGGTCTAACAATTAGCATCTCTATGGCAGTGTGGTTCCCCTTTAAGCAACAGGTATATGAACACAAACGTTAGAGCAACACATGTAGAAAAATAATATAACAATATTCACAGGCATATATTGCTTATTCACTGTGAAGAACGACTAATATTACTGCCGTACTGAGAAACCGAGTGAGAAGAGTGAGATACACTAGTACAGTATATCCGTATATCTGTCTTACAGTATACTGCACCCAAGTGGCCAATGCGTGCACACCAGAATGAGCAGCACAATGTGTGCATTGTAAGAGAAAATGTGGAAAAAATTGTTTATGGTTATTACTGTATGATTTTTTTTTAAGTATAATTTTATAGAGTGCTGTATTTCTCATTGAAAATATTTTTTTCTGGGGCTGAAATGAATTAATGGCTTTTCCATTCATGGTGAAAGATGGTTTTGAGATACGTGTTTTGAGTTACGAGTGTAGTCACGGAACAAATTAATATTGTATCTCAAGGCACCACTGTGCATCTATTTATTATAAATACACGCAATTTAGTCTCCTTTCAGCAGACTCAAACAGGATTTTATGAAACGATTGGCTCAAGCCTGTGAGTTTCCCCCTGAACATGAGCTGTACTTATTCAGGCAGGTGTTTAAGGGAAATGCTTTCACTGCAGTATGTCTAAGTGTAATCAATTTTGTGTTCTGTTAAAAGAAAATAATACACCTGAAAGATGCATATTTTAATTATTTATGTTTTTAGATTTAGATGTAAGATATTGCTGCTTCCATTTACCTTTGTTCTCTTTGTCCTTTTGCTTTCCTTTGTCCTGATTTAGCATGGCTATAAATCCAGATGAGGCTCCTGTAAAGGAAGGGTGGTGGAACTGGGGTCGTAAATATAAAGGATTTAGATCCAGGGGCTTTTGGAGGAAGTCTCAGTTCCCATTTAGGAAGCTTGTTATGCAGTTTCTTTGAAACATGATATAAATGGGCATTTAAAAAAATATATCCTCGAATGACTTCGGAAATCATAAATGTTTCATGAATAGAATTATTATTATTTTTTTTAAAATCAATATTTGTAATGGGATATGAGAATCTTGCTCTGAATGTTCTGAACTCCAGTTACGATGCCAGTATCGCCTCAAGTAGATCGATGTTGCTCGAGGTAATTGTGCCATAGAAGAGGTCTGCAGTGATGTAGCTCAAATTCCCATACTTGTCACAGGAATCAAACTTAACTTTTTAGGCCACTTGCCCAAACTTTTTGCTTGCCCTTGACAAACTTGAGCTTGCCCGTTTGGTCAAGTGCACTCAGATATTTGCTATATCTCACGGTTAGGTTTTATAACAGTATTAATCTCACGGCACGATAATTATTGTGGTATAATGGGAAAGCTCACGGTAATTATTGTGGTATAATGGGAAAGCTCACGGAGGAAGACTCTTAAAGACAATGCAGGTTCAGAAACAGCCAAGTAACACTAAACACAATAATCGTGGGACTCCTACATGGCTTATTTTCCTCCGCTTAGTGATACTGTAAAATTAATTATTTTTCTGAGCAGCCTCTGTGATATGTTTTTTTTTTTTTTTTTATAAATGTAGACATTACATTTGAAGAGAGGAAAGTATGTAGGATGATTTACTATTGGAGTGACATGGGGTGGACCTATTTGGGACTAATGGAATGAAATTGCGGAGGTATATGTTTTAACGGGAGTGAGAATGTGATTTTCATTCACCCATGACTTTCGGCTCACTAGTACACCACTAAAGAGTGATACTGTTACAATATGCTAAAACAATTGGGCAAAGACTCACGGGGGTCTCTCGGTGGCGGCTGCCGCGAGCCGGGACGCTGGCTTCGCGAAGCGGAGGTCCACGACAACCGATCCCGGTCCGTGGGTCTGCATTTGCTGGGATAGAGGCCGGCGTGAACAACAAGGCGCCTCTATCTCGCCCAGTCCATTGTAAAGCGACGCTCTGATGTTGTAGTAGTACGCCGTAGCAAGTTGTAATGTTAACACAGTCCTCTCAATGTTGCAGTCACGCGGGCCAGTCAGCCAATCAGTGTATATATTTAGATGTACACACATGGTCACATGGGTTACGCGTCCACTCGGGTGCATTTACACTCAAATGAGGAATTGAAGCCCTCTACTAGCCTGGGTGAGCGGCTTGGCTTCCTATAGACGGCACAAAACTACATTTTAAGCATAACTGCTCATTATTCTATGCCAAGACAAGGCCTCGACGATATCGAGGCACTTTTAATTTCGCGACATTGTGAATATTGTGACATCCTTACATATGACATTAAATTTTTTTCATATGCTTGCCCGATCGGAAATGTATATTTTGCTAGTTTACCCGTGAGTATTTTTTGATTGGCCCGGGAATCGGTAAACTTTGAGCCCTGTGCCATGTTTACTTCTTTAGACAGCAAACTAGTTGAAGCTGATTCAAAAGAACATCTGCTGGTGATAGCTAAGTAGTGCTTTCAACATTTTTATCTCAATTGCTGAAAGAAAATCAACCTGACACCTTGTATGATGTTTGTTTTGTATGTATGTATACTAATATTATTTTCAGTCATACATTCATATTAACCTTAACATTTGTCACAATCCAAGTGATCATAGGCTGTCTGGGGAAAAAAGTTGTTTTAGCTCATTATCCCATTTTCAAAAGTCACCATTTAGAGAAAGAGGTCGTGAATTTCTAGTTTGCTCGCTGTCAGCTTTAACTTGTCAGCCCAGACCATTTGTCCTGTGACAGATCACTACGTCTTGACCTCGTGTGACTCAGCATTTGACCTTGTGAGTCATTATGACCCCTAAGTGTGTCCATATGTCAAGGGCATGGCTCTCTTTTCTTAAGCCCCTAAAGTAAACGATTGTCTGAAGAAAACAACTATCCAATGTTTCGCATGTGGAAACATTACAAATCAATACCAATAGAGTAAGTCATTTTTAATTAACTGAGATAAATGTCCAAACTAATACTGACTCCGCATGGCGGGGTTGTTATCCCTTGGTGCTGCTTGATCTTAATTTCAATCACATGCTTTACATACCACCTTAAACATTCAGAAATCTGTTTGAACTTTCGAAAGAGAATTCAAGTCATGAGAGCCATCTTATAAATCATGAAATGGGAACATTAAGGTTTCCTTCTTGTGATGGAAGGAAACAGTTGCAAGACTGTGAATATTGGTGAGAAGGCTTAATCCTCTTTTACACATACTGCAAACCCGAACTCTCTTAAACTGAGAATTTCTAAATGCACCGGACATGGACCAGGCTTTACACTGACAGTTTCTCACTCCATGTAATGTCCTTGTGTTTATAAACGTCGTTGTCAACTCTAGAGAGTTCACTGTGACTGCAATCATTCATCATTTGTATGACTACTTAGGGTGCCAAAGAGTCACATGTTTACATCACTGAAAGGTACTAAACTGAATATACTTTTAACAATGGGCATATTCATTGATGAATTGCCAGTTAATAAGTTTGTCCAGTTTTCAACTGGTACTAGTTTCACAATGGCATGCAGTAAAAAAATAACTTCACTAAAATCAGAACACTTCCAATGAGAAACAGGACAGGGTCTTCTTTTGAACAGATAAGATTGAATGTAACCACAAAAATTTACACAGGGTTATAATGAACAGAACAGATTATTGATCCATAAAAGCTACTGTAAAATAGTGAGCTTTGTCTAGAAGTAACATGGTGAAAAACTTGAAGTGCAAGGATTTAACATGTAAAAATAATGTTGCTAAAAGTTCCATTTATTTTGCAGTGATTTATCAGCATTTGCATCACTACACAAAAGTCCAAAAGACGAATGTGAAATAAATTAGCTTTTTTTTTTCAACATAACAACCTGTCTTAACTAGATGGCAGCAAGTCTGCAGTCGGGACTTTAAGAGAGTTGAATCACATTTGGTAACAATGGTTTCCTCAGTGGGGTGGTCAGCAGACTTCAATGGCAGGTGGGGGTCAGTCGAAACACTAGCTGAATACTGCGGCACAAATGCATACACATGAAAATGTAGTCTCGGCTAAGGAAACAAGCACTGTGGTCCTACTTGAGGAAGTGCACTTGGGAAATGCAAACCAAGCAGATGGACCTCTCTCATTTGTGTGTGCCCCCTCTGGTGACCCACTGGGAAATGTTTCCTTATTGAATCAAGGAGCATCAAACGCTTCATTGGAGCAGAGAGCGAACCTAGTCCGAGCTGCTTGACGTATATGAGTCTATTTTTTCATCATTTGTAATGGAAACAGTGGCAGTGAGCTGGCAAACACATCCCAAATCCAATTTGAAAGGTCTTTCAAAGAAAATATGGCTGGCATCCTTATCACATTTAAACTTACTTAATATAAAGTGAAATATTGTTAGCGATGAGGCTGCATAATGAGGTCAAAAGTGCCTGCCCTCACTAAAATACTGGATTAATCTTTAAATAACTGCTTAATACCAGTTCTTTTAAGAATGACTCATTGGTTCACTTCACTAGTTAAACTACTAAAAAACATCCAATCCAATTACAAAGTAATGTAAAAATGGCTTTGACAATATAATTGACTGCATAAATTTTGTATTACATTTTGCTGAACTGGGTTGGAAAAAGAAAAGTGCAAAATTTGAGCTAAAACATACTGTTGGGATATTTGTCAAGGATCATGGGATGTCGTGAGATATTTGATGGACATTGCAGCCACTTTATTACAAAACATGTCCTTATTGTGTTGTATGGCCTAAAAAGCACTCGCCCTTTCTCTCTCTCTCACCCTCTTACACAAAGGCGCATACACGTGCACGAACATACATGCACACGCTTGCAAGCGCGCGATGGCCCCCTGGGCGATCCGATATTAGACGGTGAGATGACACTGTGTGCTTGTGTGAGTGCAGCCAGCCGACGTGTTGATGATGGAAAGTCAATAATGCATTATGAAAAAAGGGGGGATTTTTGACCTTGATGAGCCCCATTGAGCTTAATTAGGCCTAAAGGTTGATTTACATACAAGTGTACATGGTGTTTCATGAGTATTTTTAATGTATTGCATTTCTGTCACAACCAAGCCACATAATTTCCTGTAGGATTAATAAAGCAATATTTTATTTGTCTGAAATAAAAGATGAGACAAACCATGAGTCTTTTACATAAGGTAATATTATACTTAAAACTGAGGTCATATATGCTAATAGCATTTCCCGCATTGACTTGTGTGCCCTGCTGGATGGAGAAGTGGAAGCGATTGGTAAGGTTTCATTTCTTGGTAAAGAAGCCCATCTTTAAAATCAAAGGTGTGTCCTCGCTGGAAAATGACAGGAGCTATTTCACAGTCATGTACCTATATCAAAGATGCTCTTGATAGCCCCCCTGCTGTTGCTATGGAAGTAGCGGAGATGTAAATGAACTGGAGGGAGTTAGATGGTGGGGAATACAAATGAGCTTCAAACACACTTTCCTTGCAGCTCTTTGGCTGGTCGTCTTCCACTACCACTATCATCATGCTTTTCCCTCCTTCTCTTTGCAGGTGTTTTTCTTTTTAACATTTCCTACTATAACCCATATTCAAATATTGTATATGATTTAGCCCTCACAACAATCCTGCACTAGTATAACACCTTGATGAAAGAGAAGTAAAATATAAAAGGAAGCTTTGATGACTCATGAAACTGCAATCTTTAATTGCACTAATAACTCATATATTTCGAGAGACTTTGTTGGCACAAAGACAACACTTTTGTTCTGCAAACAGTGTTGGCATCTGGTGTGATATTCGCACATTGTGACAGCCTCCCTCGAGCCTAAATGTCGATTTGGTTCTGTTTTGTTTCTTTGATATTTGTTGCATTTTTTCATGATGACAGTCACCATTGTTATGAATTTAAGTGATCAATGTAACGGCCTCACTGTGAAAATTACTTAAAGCACATCTGACCACGGAGTCGGAGGTGCTGCCAGCATTTATTTATTTGATTTATTTTTTTTTAATTGTATTTTTCTCCGAGCTCATTTAAAAAAAAGGTGTGTCCAAGTTGGACAGTCACCCACACTCCCTGCTTTCCCAGCTTCTCGGACTCAAACTACTGGAGGAATGCTAGGCGCTAAGCTAACTTGCTCCGCGCCAACTATGAGCTGTGGCTGGTTAGCTAGGGTGGCAATACACTGTCCTTTCATGGTGCATAGTCGCTCCTCTAACTCACTTATCCCTGGCCCCATGGCGGCAAATCTACACTTCTGACAAGTATGGGTATTACTGAAGGAGGACGAGGGGCTAACCAAGCTACTCACCGAGCAAGAAGAGAGAACAGGAGAAGGAGAAGCCATGCTACTGATAAGCAAATCCATCCATCCATCCATCCATTTTCTACCGCTTATCCGAGGTCGGGTCCCGGGGGCAATAGCTTTAGCAAGGATTCCCAGACTTCCCTCTCCCCAGCCACTTCATCCATCTCTTCCGGGGGATCCCGAGGTGTTCCCAGGCCAGCTGAAGGATGTAGTCTCTCCAGCGTGTCTTGGGTCGTCCCCGGGGTCTCCTCCCGGTGGGACATGCCCGGAACACCTCACCAAGGAGGCGTCCGGGAGGCGTCCGAATCAGATGCCCCAGCCACCTCATCTGGCTCGTCTCGATGTGGAGGAGCGGCGGCTCTACTCTGAGATCTACAAGGTGAACAAACTCTAACCTATACAAGGAAGAGAAACAGGAACAGAAAAACACATTAGTACTTACTAGAAAAACAGCAGACGCAAATAGCTACTGGGAGGACGGAATGAACATGGGAATGCGCAAGATTGTAACAAAGCTGGCAAGGAAATGGCAACAAGCAAAGTACAATTTCTCCGCATTTTCCTCCTGCGTTTTCCATGCTTAAAAACACTGCTGATGACATATCAGCAGCAGCTGCATCGTGGGAGACTCTGCCACCAACCGACACCCAGGGACTCCATGCAACACAACAGAAAATTCCACACAGGAAACAAGCAAACAAAACAGGATATGACAAAGATAATTGGGTACAAATGTATTTTGCATGAAAGTTTATTGCATTTTTTTAAAATTACTGTTTATTAACTTTAATGTTGTTTATTTGGGACAGGTTTATTTATTTGGTACTTGGTTACTTCTGAGGCTCCTTCAGGTTCAACTACATGTCAATTACAGGTTATTCATGCTATGGCTGTAAATAGCGATTATGTTCATAGGAAGGAAGGAATATATAACACAGTTCGAAATACTAAATAATTCAAAATAATTATAATTTTTACACTTAAGTTTATATCATTTCCGTACCGCTTTATCCTCACAAGGGTCGCGGGCGTGTTGGAGCCTATCTGAGCTATCTTCAGGCGAGAGGTGGCGTACACCCTGATCTGGTCACCAGCCAATTGCAGGGTATACATTTATTCAGTGATGTGAATTTTAGGCCATATAACCTAGCCCCAGTACCACAACTTGATATTACACTGCACTTTTCCTAGTTAGAAGTCTGTAATTTCACAGATTCCTGACTTCCCAGTTTTCTGGAACGCAGCAATACTAAGTGCTAAGTGAGATTTTTCATTTTCTGTCTCTAATTATGCCTCACATGAAGAAATACGAAGAAAAAGTCTGATATTTTGGAACTATTAAGTCTTCTGACTGTGAAATGTTATATCTCATCTGTCACAAATGAACACATTTTGAGCAATGGCACTACTAACATGAAAAATAATACATTTTGAAGTTACAATTCGTTCTCCACAATAAGGGGAAGCAGCACACCTCATATCCTGCTGTTTGCAGGTTATATGAAATAATTTGTTTCTTCACCCCTGGGTGGACCTGACTTCTGTTGTTGTAAAGGATATCTGTGGATTATAGAGTCAGCTATGTGGGAAGAGTCTTAACTTGAAGGTTTCTTTTCCCTCGTGGGCTTCCTTTACTTGTACCATAGAGAAAGGCGTGGGGTGGACTCAAGCTGCGTTTCCTGTAGCTCCCCATTAATGCTGTGGGCCACACTATTCTTTCACCTCAAATCCCACCCTAGTGAGAGACCTTGTCAGCTCAAGAGTGCCAAATAATAGCTGGCCAAAGAGAGATGCTAGCTCTTTTAAAAGTAGCTGTTTAGTCCCCATCAGAAGGGAAATCAAAGACCTACGCTAACTGTCGACGACAAGCATCAGGAGCGTCTGTGTCACACTCTCGACTGAAAAATTATCTGGTTTCTCATCAAAATAATCTGGAGACCTTTGTGCTCCGGTCACAGTGATGGCAAGGGTTAGTGGCTGAATAGGCCTTTTGATCAGCTTAGCCCCTGGACTCTGTCTGGAGGCATGGGTTACTCAAGTTACAAAGGGTCATTTTAATAAGAAAACCTTTACTGGGTGCAAGAAAGTAGCACATCGTTTTTTTTCTGTCATTTTAGGTATGTTTGTGGACAACAATTAAGTGAAAAGGGGATTTTTTTTTTCATTTGACATTTTTGAAAAATTAAGACAATATTTAACAATGATCCCTGAAATATGCATGCCTAGCAACATTACTAATCAGGAAACTGCTATGACTATTGGTGGGCATTATGTAAATTACTTTTTGAATGTTACTGCATGTGTAGCTTTAAAATGTATGCATATATGTAATAGGACTGTGCTGGATGCAGTAAGGGTGCTGTAAATATAGACTTTGGTCCAACAATGCTGTGGTCCATAATTTTTTGCTTTAGTTCCCACACTCACTACTCTGAATAAAAGCCTATCTGTGTTTTCCGCTTGTTCACACACAGCTGTTTTAAGCACTGGATATGATTATGTTGTTTTCTAAAACTTCCACTCTGAGATCCATTTTCAGATGTTTCCAAGCTCCAAAACGCTTAACTGTTTCAGAGTTTTTTTGGGTTGAGTCTTTCGTATGCTGTGATTGTCCTTGGTATGTGCAATGATAATGACTTGTTCTTTGCAAGTACAGTGCAGGGTTTAAGGCTGATGAAGACCCTAATGACTTGCTATTCCGATGAAATAGGAAGGTACTTTGTTCATTACCCCTGCTTCAGTGACACTCATATCCTACCAGATGGTCACTTTCCAATTGATTTGGCTCATCTGCCAAAAAAAAAAAAAAAAAAAAAAAATCATGATTATAATATTGCACTTAAGAGACCGTGCACAATGGCTTTGTCTTACATATGGGAAAATCTCACAGTTCCAAAGCTGCAGATTTGGTATTGGCCTAATGCCATTGCAAAGGTTACACACGGTAATAAATGCCAACCTGGGAAGCTTTAAATAGAGGCTCCTCATAGGCGTAATAATGTGCTATAACCCATGGAAATAGAGGTCCTTTGCACAAATCGAAGTCAATTACCAGCATGTTATAACAACATGTATGATAAGCAGATGTCTAAAGGTTCAGTTGTCACATTGTAAACTGCAATGGTACTTAGAAGAGAGCAGACCTAGGCAAGGCTGAATAATCTCAATTTGTACATATTTATAGATGCCCACCTCCTTGATATATCTTTTTTAATTCATGCATGTTTTCAAAGAAATTATGAAAAATTCCCCATCCCTCCTCAATGTTTTGGTTGTTTTTTTTTCTTAATCATGCTATTAACAAACCCATTATCAGTGAATTTATCTCTGTATAAAACAGTTCAATGATTGGTATATACACAATTTCTAACAAAGTCATCATCAACACAGTATGAGAAAGGAAGGCAGGTATTCATTCAGTTCCAAGGCATATTGTCGCTGTTATGGTTGTCTTACGCCTACACGTAGTGTTATCTCTTCCTTTAAATTGTCACCTGTCTCTGGCTGACGGAGAGAGGCTCAAATGCTTTTCAAGTGCTGGGATGGACAGATTGACTAGAATGTCTGATTAGGAGGCATGTCGACAAGACCATGATAAGGATCTGGCCAGTTATCTCTCAGCTGCACCATGTTGCCATGGTCACAGCACTGCGCTTCCTCCATAATATTTTATTGCATATGCATTAGCTTTTTATTACATGCAGATTCTGTGAGGTTTGACTGATCGGCATCACTCTTTTGTTTTGTCAACGCTTCTGATTGACCCTGCACAGTCTTAAAACAATAGCATTTAACATGTTTATGAGTGTTTTCTACTGGTGAAGAGGAGGAAGAGGAGGAGCAGAACACGTGCAAACACAATTTAATGTTACGTTCTGGCACAACTTCATCTTTTTAGCAGCTTTCTCCCCATAAAAAGCTGTCGAAACAATCACAATAAATTTATTATGAAGCATTCTGACCCATCTGGATGCAGAGAAGGAGGACACATTAGCACCAAAATCCACAACAGTATATTGATATTCCTTCCTGGACTTACTGTCAACATATGGAGAGTAAATCGTTTTCATATCATTGACCGGAATAATTATTTTACGATTCCAAGCACAAAATAACTCTTACCTGTATGGCTCATTTGGATAATGAAATTATTTAGTTAAATGACACAGTAAGTATTGGGTTTCGTTTGGATTTAGTGTGATCACACTTCTTCTTTTCCTTTCGGCTTGTCCCTTTAGGGGTCGCCACAGCGCATCATCCTTTTCCATGTAAGCCTATCTCCTGCATCCACCTCTCGAACACCAACTGCCCTCACGACATCCATCAACCTTCTCTTTGGTCTTCCTCTAGCTCTCTTGCCTGGCAGCTCCATCCTCATTATCCTTCTACCAATATACTCTTCCCCCACCACCCCTCTCATTCATGCACATATATTGTCTTACTTCGGCTAATCTTCATTCCTCTGCTTTCCAGTGCATGTCTCCATCTTTCTAACTGTTCCTCCACCTGCTCCCTGCTTTCACTGCAGATCACAATGTCATCTGCAAACATCATGGTCCACGGGGATTCCAGTCTAACCTCATCTGTCAGCCTATCCATCACCACTGCAAACAGGAAAGGGCTCAGGGCTGATCCCTGATGCAGTCCCACCTCCACCTTAAATTCGTCTGTCACACCTACAGCACACCTCACCACTGTTCTGATGCCCTCGTACATGTGCTGTATTATTCTAACATACTTCTCTGCCACTCCAGACTTTCGCATGCAGTACCACAGTTCCTCTCTGGGTACTCTGTCATAGGCTTTCTCTAGATCTACGAAGACACAATGTAGCTCCTTCTGACTTTCTCTGTACTTTTCCATCAACATCCTCAAGGCAAATAATGCATCTGTGGTACTCTTTCTAGGCATGAAACCAAACTGTTGCTCGCAAATACTCACATCTGTCCTGAGTCTAGCCTCCACTACTCTTTCTCATAACTTAATTGTGTGGCTCATCAACCTTATTCCTCCATAGTTCCCAAAGCTCTGCACATCCCACTTGTTCTTAAAAATGGGCACCAGCACACTTTTCCTCCATTCCTCAGGCATCTTCTCACGCGCTAGAATTCTATTGAACAAGCTGGTGAAAAACTCCACAGCCACCTCTCCTAGATGCTTCCATACCTCCACACGAATGTCATCAGGACCAACCCCCTTTCCATTTTTCATCCTCTTTAATGCCTTTCTAACTTCCCCCTTATTCATTGCCACTTCCTGGTCCACCACACTTGCCTCTTCTACTCTCCCTTCTCTCTCATTTTCCTCATTCATCAACTCCTCGAAGTATTTTTTCCATTTAGCTAGCACACTGCTGGCACCAGTCAACATATTTCCATCGCTATCCTTAATCACCCTAACCTGCTGCACATCCTTCCCATCTCTATCCCTCTGTCTGGCCAGCCTGTATAGATCCTTTTCTCCTTCTTTAGTGTCCAACCTGGCATACATGTCATCAAATGCCTCTTGTTTGGCCTTTGCCACCTCTACCTTTGCCCTGTGTCACATTTCAATGTATTCCTTTCGCCTCTCCTCGGTCCTCTCAGTGTCCAATTTCTTATTAGCTAACCTTTTTCCTTGTATGATTTCCTTTACTGTGAGGTTCCACCACCAAGTCTCCTTCTCTCCTTTCCTGCCAGACGATACACCAAGTACTTGCCTGCCTGTCTCTCTGATCACCTTGGCTGCAATGTTCCAGTCTTCTGCGAGCTCCTCCTGTCCACTGAGAGCCTGTCTCACCTCTTCCCGAAAAGCCGCACAACACTCGTCCTGTCTCAGCTTCCACCACATGGTTCTCTGCTCTGCCTTTGTCTTCCTAATCTTCCTCCCCACCACCAGAGTCATTTTACACAGCACCATCCTACGCTGTCTAGCCACACTCTCCCCTACCACAATCTTACAGTTGGTAACCTCCTTCCGATTAAATCGTCTGCACAAGATGTAATCCACCTGCGCGCTTTTACCTCCGCTCTTGTAGGTCACCCTATGTTCCTGCCTCTTCTGGAAAAAAGTGTTCACTACATCTATTTGCCTCCTTTTTGCAATGTCTACCACCATCTGTCTCTCCAAGTTCCTTTCCTGGATGCTGTACTTACCCATCACTTCCTCATCACCCCTATTTCCTTCACCAACATGTCCATTACAATCTGCACCAATCACGACTCTCTCTCTGTCTTGGATGCTCAGAACTACTTCGTCTCGAATTTTCCAGAATTTTCTGTGGGGCATAGCCACTAATCACATTATACATAACACCCTCAATTTCAAGTTTCAGCCTCATCACTCGATCTGATACTCTTTTCACCTCCAAGACATTCTTAGCCAACTCTCCTTTTAAAATAACCCCGACTCCAATTCTCTTCCCATCTACACCATGGTAAAATAATTTAAACCTTGCCCCTAAACTTCTAGCCTTACTGCCTTTCCACCTGGACACACAATAAATAAACCTTTCTCCTAATCATCATGTCAACCAACTCCCGAGATTTTCCTGTCATAGTACCAACATTCAAAGTCCCCACATTCAGTTCTAGGCTCTGTGCTTTCCTCTTCTCTTTCTGCCGAAGAACCCGCTTTCCACCTCTTCTTCTTCGACTTCGACCCACAGTAGCTGAATTTCCAACGGCACCCTGAAGGTTGACGGCGCCGGTGGCGGACGTTGTTAACCCGGGTCACGGCCTATCCGGTATGGAATTCTTTGGATCAACGCTCATATTTGTTTGGCAAAGTTTTAAGCCGATTGCCCTTCCTGACGCAACCTCTGCATTTATCCGGGCTTGGGACCGGCCTACAGTTTGCACTGGCTTGTGCCCCCCATAGGGCTGCATTATTTAGTGTGATCACACGTGATTAAAATATCCTCTTGTAATTGTGTTTCATGAATATGCCAGTCCAAGACTGATGGTGCTATGCTGTTTTATTTTTTTTTATGTGTATAAAAACAGAGTTGTGACTTGGCTACACCCAAAACCCAATCTACTGGAGTTTGCAGTGCAAGTACACTAGGATAGGTGGGATGCCTACATTTTTTGATATTTTTTTTTTACAGTATCACAAATTAAAAAATCTGGTTTTCAGAAATATTTTGCAAGTGATTCAATGGTGAAAATACTTAAAAAAAATAACCACAAAGTTTTATCACCACGAGAATACCACATAATAAAGTGGAACCACCATAGTCGACCACAATCTGATTTTGGATGGTTTGTTGGGAATTGGAAACAATGTTTCTCTTATGAAATAATGGAAAACAAATAAATTGTTCCAGGTTCACACTGCCACCATCATACAACCTTTATTTACTGTCCAGGCAATGTTTTAAGTACAAAAATGTAAGTATAAATACGTTAACCACTGTTAATATTAAAATGATGCAGCCCTCCTTAAACTCTCTCTTAACTTTAATGACGAGGTGGCAATGCTCAAGTTAGACACGTCACAGACCTCTCGTGTGTGTATTTATATATAGCACATTGTTAAAAACATTCTTATCATTCTTAATCGACACAAGTGTAAGTTTACCACTGTAACATAAACAAATAAAATGAAAATACCTTTCACAAAATGTGACGACGCCTACTGCAGCTATTGTGTCAATCTTGTAGCTACAACGAACGTAATATATAATACAGGTAGCAGTTATCCATGAACGCTTACAGTTTTGATTCAAATTATTCTGCACGCAACTGAGTGCCATGCTGGCTGTGCTTTGTTTTCCTTTTTCTGTTGGGTGTTTGTTATACCACATGTACCACCCGACACCATGCTCGGAAAGTAGTACAGCCTTGGGTCTAATCAATGCAGAGCGACTTTTGGACAATAATGCACTGAGACAGCTGAGGAATTAAGTGCATTTCGTGGACATACCATTTCATCCAATGTCTGGATTTTGACTCAATAATAGAGCATTATTACAGGGCCTGTCATCTGCGTGGTTGGAAATACATCATCATTCCCGTAATACATGGGTGAGAGTCGTATAGTATTCATAGGTGTCAGTGTATAGCTGCAGTCTGTTTTCCTACTTAAGCATAATGACTACATCAGTTTCAAATAATAAAACCAGAAACGGACTTTTCAAAGGCCCTCTCTAGTGATTTAAGTATTTTAACAGCAATTGCTTCATACTGAGCACCACTGGGTATGGCTGCCAAGTTAGGGAACAAACTCAAAGGTTCTTGCACATAACTAAAGAACCCAAAACACTTGCACTGAATAACTACAAAGAGAAGTTGAATTCTGGTTAGAAAGTAACACATGCATCACCCATGTACTGTTAAGTATTTAATGGCAAGCTCTTACATCGTCTGAAATGCAATCTCCTTGCAGCAACCATGCAGGTTAGTATTTGTGTATAAAATGTGGCAGTGAATGATGTACATTGCTTTTACACATTACGCTGTCCACTTTTAACCACACTGACTTGAAGTAAAGATTGGCTGTCAACAGCTGTTCCTAACATGCCATGTTTGAATATTTCCACTCCCTCACATGAGATCTTTGTCACAAGTCAAGACGTACACTGTTTCTTTTTTGACTCCAGCAAGAAAAGGGTTACAAAAATGAAATATCTCTGAAATGTATCATTGTGTCATTGCTTTACACAAGATTTCTTTGAGAGCCCGCGGAGGAAGAAAAGATCCTTCCTTGATTGGATGCCCCTAAACAAATGAAGTCTTATAGAGAGGTTAGCTTGGCTGTGGCAGCTGCCCCCTCCATACAAATATATCCTTTGTTTACTCTGAGCGCTACACTACACTAAGCATCTTTAGAAGAAGAGCTTTCACCTGATTGGTCCACAAATGGAGGATCAGGCTATATAAAGTGACATTTATCTTCCTTTATAAAATACCACAGTAGCATTTTCGGGTGAGGGCCACAATTCAGCAGCTTAATCCCCTCCCATTGTAGCATACCATTTAATCAGACAAAGATAATTGTATTTGCACTTAATTGATGAAGTAGCCAATAGGGTAAAATAAACTGATCTATTCCAAGCAGTTTTAGTAGTCCTGAAGTCAGTAGTTAAGGCAACTGCTGCTGCAAAAAGTGCTTTGTAAACACAAGCAAATGCATGTATGGATTGGTCTCATTTGTACAGGTGCCAATGAAATACAGCAAAACAAGTGCATGTAACCCAGCCACAAAAACCTCATTAAAGAGCCTGCAGCTCTGGAATATAGCTAGCACACTGGCATTTAAGGGACAAAAAAGCAACAGATGCTCAAAAATGGGATATTATGATTCAGTGCTGTTTGTGGTTTAGAACAGAGGAGCATCTGGCAATTTGGTTAAGCTTTATACTGTATCAGTGTGCTGTAATACTTGACGACATGGTAAGGCATGAGTAGCCAAAGATGTTCTGTAATTGGAACTGTTTGCTTCTTTATGTTCACTTTCAGCTGGGTATTTTATGGCTTGATATTGATTTGGATTTTTGCCCCGCCCATACTCAGCCTCATACGACCCCCATTAGTGCTGATTTTGAAATTCCTTCCTGCAAAGTCAATTAGATTGCATTTGCGTACAGTTTTTTTTGTATATTATTTGTTAAGGAAAAAAACCAAACATTTATTGTGGTGTAACACAGCATAGAAATCAAGGACAGACAACAGCCGTCACACACTATGTTTCAAAAAACAACAACAGAATAGCTTTGGATCTATGTATATTTGATTACAAAATTCTCAGGTTATTCGTTGTTTGTATGTGTTTGCTCATTCATACTATTGAAAAAAACCTTAAATTAACTTGACTTTTTAGCCGAACAATGAAACCCTTTACAATTATAGATTTTTATTTATTTATTTATTTATTTTATTCAGGTGCAGTAAGGGTTAGATGTATGCGATATGGACATTTTATATCCCAATAAAAATATATATCCTGATATACAATAGTTCCCTTAAATTATTATTATTAAACTTGAAATGAATTGCAAATTTCTCAGATCTTTTCTTCATTTATTTATATAATACATGTTATACAAACTACACAATTAAATGAATAAAATATTCATAAAATAAAATAAAACACAAATATCCAGTGACAAAATAAATACCATTCAAAATAGTGAAACCACATTTCAAGGCATTCAGTTAAGTGCAAAGAATTTAAATAAATACAACACAAGTGTTTAATCTAACATTCAAGTACAGTATGCCAAGCATTTATCCAGTAGAAGTGTTGGTAAGCGGAGCAAAATAAATTACAGGATTCCCTCAGTAGCGACAAGGAAAATCTAACGTTACAAATGACAGAGGATTTTATCGTACGATAGATGTTTTATAGCTACAATATATATATTGTTATATCACACAGCTCCAGTTAGCGCATGTGGATAATGTACAGAAACTGTTAGCTGACTGGCGCTGATTGGTTAAACCCAAGAATTATTCATTCATTTATATTTAGTATTTTTAGTATATATTTAAAAAAACATTTTTTATTTTTTTTTAAGAGACAACTCTGTCTAATATTTAAGAAATTTAAGAAACAAGAAATAAAGAGTTGAGCATTATTACCACAGCATATAGATTGTATCTCGTTACATTTTATGAGTTTACCTCATGTTGTTACTGTTGAATGAAAAAATGTATTGCATTTCAGCAGAGTAAGAGTAAATAGATGTTGCCTTTGTTCACATCCATCTCTTACGTATTGTGTTTCTCAGTGTCGGCCCTGCTCCCAATTGATTCCCCCCGATAATGCTCTCTTTCCACTCCCTCAGGGTTCAGTCGGGCTGCCCTGCCATTTGGCTTAGTACGGAGAGAGCTGTCTTGTGAGGGTTACCCCATCGATCTGCGCTGTCCAGGAAGTGATGTCATAACGATCGAAAGCGCCAACTATGGGCGGACAGATGACAAGATCTGCGACGCTGACCCTTTCCAGATGGAGAACATCAACTGCTATCTTCCAGAAGCATACAAGATCATGTCACAGAGGTAAACTCTTGCACCTTGCAATCTGTATTAGAAGCTCCAGTATACGTGGGTTGACCACCAGAGCAACAAACTCTGGACTGCTGTCAACTGTTTGTTTTTTGTGAAGTTGTCTCTTTTGGCTTCCTTTTTTTCAAAATCCCTCTGCTCCTCTTGCATTTGGAGGGAAAATCTTTAACATGGTTGCTGTCCAATTGATCGACTCCATCAAAAATATACAAACTCAATATAGTAGCTGTGGAGTTGGAAAAATAAAATAAAATAAGGCAGCGGTATTTCGTTAGCATGCAAGGACAACATACAATACTGAGGCAATGCCTAAAGTGACAGCTAATGATTATTATGAATACAGAATAATGCTCACAATTGGTAGTACATTTAGTGTGTTTCATTATGTACAATCATCCAGGACTGTTACCTTTAGCTTTGCTTATTAGTGAAGCTTACTCTAACTCTTAACAGTCCTTAAATGCTTATTTATAACAAACTTCAACAATCACACACACCCGTATCTTTGTTTTGATATAAAACACCACTAGTTATTACATTTTTGGGCAATGCAGTTTTTGTTCATTTTCCTAACCTTTACACATTTATAATCATCAGTTTTATAGTCTGGAGTTTTTTTTTTTTTTTTTTAAATCAAAACTACCAGTGATGACAACAATATTCCTTTTGAAAATTACTCAAAACACAGTGTTTCAAATTATTATGGCAACAGTTTGTTTTGTCAGTATATAAAGAGAACTACTGTAATTTCTCATGTATAATGCGCATTCCCCCCCAAAAAAAATGTCAAGTCAATGGTGCGAATTATACATAGCTATAGGGGGAAATGGGGAGGGGGAAACTTTCCCACTTTATAAATGTATGCTGTCTTCTAGAGGTTATGAAAAAAGCTGTACACGTTAATTCCAATATGCCACCGCCACCGAGAGGTGATGAGAAAGGTTTACACTTTCATTCTAATATACCACAACCTAGAGGTTATGAAAAAGGTGAAGCCTACACTTTCATTCCAATTTGACAGGGGTACGTATGACTGCAAATATGTACAGTTGTGCTCATAAGTTTACATATCCTGGCCGAATTTGTGAAATCTAGTTTTTTTAAATACGACTGATGACTGAACAACAACCATCCTTTTCTTTATGGTTATGTTTTGTTTAATGAGAATGCTTTTCTGAAATTCTTGACAGTTTAATTTGAATCCCATTAAAATAACATTAAATGTGTTTCGTTGGGGCCTTCATGTTTTCTTTAAAGAATTGTACTCATCTTACAAATTCTGCTTGGGTAATCAAACATATGAGCACAACTTTGTGTTTTCTCATTTACTAAATAAAAGTAGGGCTGTGAATTTCAAAATAGAGCTCTTGTTACATGTTCAAATAAAGTGCTTAACTTCAGAATAATTATTTGAAAAGAACTAACAAAATACAGATATTTTTTTTTTTGATCATATGGGTAGAAGCAAAAGCATGCATTGTAAAAATACAGTATACAGAGGTAGAAGGGTTTTCCAGAATTTTGAGGTCAACTTTGGGGGTGTGTATTATACATGGATGCGCATTATACATGAGGAATTACGGTAGGTATACTTTCAAAACCAAAACATTCTATTTCAACCAACGATCTCCATCCATTGAAAATATACAGTAAGTTTATATGTAGTTTATGCCTGTATTTATTTGCGGATGCAAATTTTGTCCAACAGTAATTATACTGTTGGACAAACACAAAGTACCCCGCTATATTGCGTTTGCGTCTCTGCTGTATTGTTTTTTTAAGCAATCATGTCTTTTCTGTGTTTTTACATTACACTTACTTGAATGCCCTCCATGTCGGAAAGGAGCACCATATAGTCGCCAGTGGACTTTTCAGCCATTTATTAAACCACTGGAGAACAGTAAAACACAAATAAGACACTCACACGCTAATTTCACATTTAAAGTATGACATATTTTCCCAGATGGATTTCAATGGCATTCACGTCACAGAAAAACTGGGAATTCTACCCTCCCGCAGACGTGAATTAGTCATGCCTCTCAAGCCGTTATGCGCAAACCAGCTGGATATGCACTGCGGGTGTGTCAGAAGTCATTACCGGAGAATCCGCATACCTTGAAACTGCGCAAGCCAGGCACATAAAATACAGACTGATGCACTCACGGGAGAATATGGCCCTTAAAGATTTTTTTTTTCTAAATTTACAATGGTGATGCATTTCTTTCACAAGTCATTGCTCTATTTCACATTTTTCATCAGCAGAAAGATCATTCTTTTTCCACATACCTGTACGCCGTGCAAACTATGACTTGCTTAATGTGTGACAACGGTTATAAAGTGATTTTTGTTTAATTAGGCTCAGCTGGGAAATTCTTTGTCAAACCTGTTTGTTATGGATATCAGTGATCTAAACTTAAGGCTGCAATATTGGTATCGGATTGAAACTGAAAAAGTTGAATAGGAACATCCCTACACAGTATGATTGGGAACCCAATGTATATTTTCTAACCCATTCCAGCTTTTGTAGGGCAGTAGGTAATATTTTGGACAATTGTATACTTCTGGCTTTGAGGAAATATTTTGGGGATAATGCGTTTCTGTTCCAGTATGACTGTGCCCTGGTGCATCAAGCATTTCTGGATAAGTTTGGTGTGAAAGAACTTGAGAGCACACAGCTCATTCAAAGACAATTGGAATGGACTACAACAGAGTTTTTGCACAAATGTGGGGCTAACTTCAACGTTTCACTTCCTATAGGTGTCATGGCCAGGCTCTCCATATTTTGGGTGTGGAAAGACAGATGATTTAGTGTGGAAGTCTGCCTGTGGTGTTTATGTGCGTTCACATGCAACTCCTGTAAGGGTTCCAGTGCCATAGCTGTAAATGTGAGCCCTTAAAACATGAGAGCAGTTGTCACATTGGGATGCCATTAGGGGCAAAGTGCACTGGGTAGAATGACCTATGAATCCCACTGAAAGATACTGTATGGTAGAAGAACGTCAGCAACTTTGGTTAGCCGCTTTGGGAAATGAAGACAACACAAAACGCTGAAATAAAACAGCAGAGCCCTTGTATGCAGGGGGCTTATTGTCAAGTCCTGTTTGATGAAGTCAGATAGCTGACTCAAATAGTCTGTCTTGAAAGAGTTCAGTCTGTCTGCTCCCTGCTTGTGGCTCTGCGTATTAACCAAACAACAACCTCCCTCGGACAAAATAATACTGCACTGAAGCACAAATACTGCCCAGCAGGAGCTGCCTGTGAACAAAAGTGGAACAGTGTTGCTGAAATATTCTCGGCCAGTATCTTTCAAAGACGTGGATCAGGTTGTATGCACTCTCCTGAGAGTGCTAGTAATGTTAGTTATTTTCAGTTTTTAAGTCCCATTGCAGAATTGCGATGTTTAGTCTCTCTTTGGAAACTGCAGAAATAACCTCAGAGAAGTTCTTATCAAATCCCAATGCGTTGCCCACAACAGAATGACACTAAATTCCATCAATATCGCATTTCAGACATTACTTGAGCGTATGTAAGCTCTTGCAAGATATTTCATCACTGAAGAGCAGGAATTCATGCTATTATTCATCAGATTTTTTTTTTCTGAATCCAATATGTGGTACCTAAAAGCAGTTTTGGTAGCAGCAAAGGAAAAAAAGAAATAAAAATAAAATTCAAAAAATACTGTTATTAAAACAAATAAATTAAATCACAACAAGCCATGGCTGAATACTGATTTATTGGTTGATTGCCAGATAACCTAAAATGTCAAGTGTAATGAATCAAGGGGGTAGCGACAGATCAGCAACAGGGTGAATGTTGAGTCCTAGCCACAAGGTCACAGTCTACAACAGTTGTTCTCAACTGTTGTCAAAATGGGACCCACGTTTTCCTGTTTAAGTCATGACCCAACAATAAAGACTATAACAATAAACAGTAACAACAATAAAGAAAAAGTATTGTTCAAAAATATCCTTTCAAAACACGAAATCCGAATTAAACTAAATACAGTATTTGTATGAAAATACAATGTCCATAAAACAATCAAATGAAAAAAAACAGTGTCAGAGGTCCCGCTGTGATATTTTTCTGCCTGTCTGCTGACCCATAATGAATTCATGACCCACTTTTGGGTACCCACCCACCAGTTGAGAATCATCCATCCATCCATTTTCCGTACCGCTTGTCCATACTAGGGTGGCGGGCATGGTGGAGCCTACCCCAGCTGACTCTGGGCAAGAGGCGGTGTACACCCTGAACTGGTCGCCAGCCGATCGCAGGGCACAAATAGACAAACAACGATTTCCACTCACATTCACACCTACGGGAAATTTCGATTTTTCAATTAACCTACTTTGCATGTTTTTGGGATGTGGGAGGAAACCGGAGTACCCAGAGAAAACCCACGCAGGCACGGGGAGAACATGCAAACTCCACACAGGAGATGCCGAATTTGAACTCTGGTTCTCAGAACTGTGAGGCGGACTGTCAGAGCAATCGCATTAGAGTTTGTTTTAAAGCGAACCAAACCTGACGAATGTGAACACAGCCTAAAGACAACTCTTTATTGAGTCCCACTGGTTCCTTTGTAAGATTTCTCCCTCCAACTCTTACAACAGTCCCAGTCCAAGGATGTGGAAATCTAATCACCTCTAATCAGATGATGAGGACCACAATTAGGACAGGAAAGGTTCCCATAAGAAATGAGAAGATATCTTTAGCTCCACATTTCTAAATGGCTCTGTAGATTTAGTGTTTAGAAACTTGTGAATTTTAAAGTTTTGAATTGCATTAAAACTAATACTTATTCAGTAGATTCTTGCCACACGCTATATAGAAGGTCAACACACCAGAATTGCTCTCTGTGAATGTTTCCCCCTATTCTTAGGAACCCATCTCCCTTTCTGTTGTTTGGTGGGTGACACCATAAGTAGCCTGACACTAAAACGTGATGATTCACAATACTAATAAGTGGCTTACATTGACTGATTTGTTTTTGACTAATGAGCTTCGGTGCAGCTATTCAGAAGCAAGATCATTGATCATTGCACTGTAACACGGCCCAGTCGCGCCATGCCAGCAGGTCATCGTTTTTGCAAGGAGGGAATCATTCACATAAATGATCAATGTTGATAGCTCTCTAATAGATGAAGCGAAACTCATCAGTGTGCAAAAGACCAATACGGCCTGGGCTGACATAAAAATCATTAGTAATTATCATTAAAAGGATTATTCAACAATGAAACATTTGGTTTTTAATAACATTGATAGATTTAATAATGGGATGCTTTTATATAAACTTTCACACTGGAGGATAAATTCAAAGTGTAATCAATGTTTTCTTTTTTAGTCTTATCAATCACTGTAAGGCAGTTGTGGAGCCAAAGCGATAGTGCTCACACTATTTATATCAGTGACAGTGGTGCTTGGATGGATCTCCGAGGAGCTCCATTGTTGCCGCCTGAGAGCACAGCGCCTTGTTTGTCTCCCCCGTACGCACGGCGAGTTTTATTTAAAGCACAGCAGATAAACATTTCATAAAGAGCCACATGCATCTGGGTTGTTCCAGAGGGGTGTGTACAAGTCCACGGGCCATGAAACAGCTCCTTGCGCAACACTTTATTGATGATGATGGCCTAAAAGCAAAACATTTTAGCATTCTTCATTGATTCTTAGTGCGTAAACATCTAATACCGAAAAACAATAATAATTTATGGACTTTGTCTTATTAAATAAAAAGTCAAGTTGGGAAATTTTATTTGGGACATTAGTTGACATTCACCGTATGTTAATCGAAGCAAAAGTGTTTAGGCTGTGTTTGTGTTCTGCATTGTTCATTCTTAATTTCACCAGTGTTGAATTGATTTTTTTTTCATATTCAACCTTTGATGTCCCACTACATTATTTATATATATATATATATATATATATATATATATATATATATATATATATATACATACACACACACACACACACACACACACACACACACACACACACATATATATATGGCGGCACGGTGTGTAACTGGTTAGAGCATCAGCCTCACAGTTCTGAGGACCAGAGTTCAATCCCTGGCGCTGCCTGTGTGGAGTTTGCATGTTCTCCCCGTGCCTGCGTGGGTTTTCTCCGGGCACTCCGGTTTCCTCCCACATCCCAAAAACATGCATGAATTGGAGACTCTAAATTGCCCGTAGGTGTGAATGTGAGTGTGTTTATGTGCCCTGCGATTAGCTGGCAACCAGTTCAGGGTGTACCCCGCCTCCTGCCCGAAGATAGCTGGGATAGGCTCCAGCACGCCCACGACCCTAGTGAGGAGACGCGGCTCAGAAAATGTGAATGTGTATATATATATATACACACTGTGCATTTGGAAAGTAGGAAAGTATTCACAGCGCTTCATTTTTTTCACATTTTTGTTGTTACAGCCTCATTCCAAAATGAAATAAATTAATTTTTTCCATCTACACACAACACCCCGTTATGACCATTTTTTGGCAAATTTATTAACAATAAAAAACTACGAAATAACATGTACGTAAGTATTCACAGCCTTTCCCATAAGGCTCAAAATTGAGCTTCCACTGATCATCCTTGATAGGTTCCTACAGCTTCATTGGAGTCCACATGTGGCAAATTCAGTTGATGGGCATGATTTGGAAAGGCACACACCTGTCTCCATACGTCCCACAGGTGACAGTGCATGTCAGAGCACAAACCAAGCATGAAGTCAAAGTAATTGTCTGTAGACCTCAGAGACAGGATTGCCTCAAAGCACAAATCTGGAGAAGGGTACAGAAAAAATGTTGCCGCTTTGAAGTTTCCAATGAGCACAGTGACCTCCATCATCTGTAAATGGAAGATGTTCTGTACCATCAGGACTCTTCCTAGAGCTGGCCGTCCTTCTAAACTGAGCAATCGGGAGAGAAGGGCCTTAGTCAGGGAGGTGCAAAGAACCCGATGGTCACTCAGAGCTCCAGCGGTCCTTTCTGGAGATAGGAGAACCTTCCAGAAGGACAACCATCTCTGCAGCACTCCACCAATCAGGCCTGTATGGTTGGTAGAGTGACCAGAGGGAAGCCACTCCTTTGTCGAAGGTGCATGGCAGTCCACCTGGAGTTTGCCAAAAGGCACCTGAAGGACTCTCAGAGCATGAGAAATAAAATTCTCTGGTCTGATGAGACAAAGATTGAACTCTTTGGCGTGAATGCCAGGCGTCACGTTTAGAGGAAACCAGGCACCGCTCATCACCAGACCGATACCATTAACCAGAAATATAGAACTTTTTGGCCCTGATTCCAAAAGATATGTTTGGCACAAACGCAACACTGCTCATCACCAATAGAGCAGCAAAACCTACAGTGAAGCATGGTGATGGCAGCATCATGCTGTGGGTATGTATTTCAGCGGTCGGAACTGGGAGACGAGTCAGGATTGAGGGAAAGATGAATGCAGCAATGTGCAGAGACATCCTGGATGAAAACCTGCTCCAGAGTGCTCAGGTCCTCAGACTGGGGCAAAGGTTTACTTTCCAACTGGACAACGACCCTAAGCATAAAGGAATGGCTTCAGGACAGCTCTGTGAATGTTCTTGAGTGGCACAGCAACAGCCCAGACTTGAATCCGATCGAACATCTCTGGAGAGATCTGAAAATGGCTGTGCACCGACGCTCCCCATCCAAACCTGAGGAAGCTTGAGACGTGAGGTGAGAGGAATGGGCGAAACTTCCCCCAGATAGGTGTGGCAAGCTTGTGGCATCATATTCAAAAAGACTTGAGGCTTTTATTACTGCCAAGGGTGCATCAACAAAGTATTGAGCAAAGGCTGTGAATACTCGGCTTTACACGATCAGGATTTTTGGGGCTGATGAGCGAGTTTAAAAAAACGATAACCGATCACCGATCCGATCACGAGGATGGAGCAATGTCTATTTAAATGACTTGTTCATTTACTGTATATACTTGTGAACTTAATTGCTCAAAAAATATATTTACAATAAATAATGTATCCTTGTTCATCTGTTTGTGCCAGTGAGGCATAGTGACAGACAGAACAAATGAATAGTCTTCTATTAGATGGCAAGAAGTACATACAGTAATTAATGTGTCCACTTTTTGTGACATTTTTGTTTGTTGGTTTGATGTGAGATTTTTCAATTGCAAAATATGTGCCTTGGCTCCATAAAGGTTGGAAATCACTGCTCTCGTCAGATCATGTATTCTAATCAGTCAGGTCAAACCAAAATTACAACATGACAGAAATAATGGGTGCTAACTTACTGTAATTACATTACATGTTTTTCCCCATTTTGTTCTTATAAACACACGGCGCGATCCATTATTGTTGTCGTCACCATGGTAACGAGTGTATCCGGTCACGTTTGAGTTGACAAGATGAAGCTCAGTGAGCGTAAAAAACGGGATGCGGTGGTATCGGAATGCAAGATTTTATTGCAGTAGTCTGACATAGTGCAATCATGAAAGACCAAATGTGTCTTGTAGTCTGATCCACGCATTATGTGAAGATGTGGCTGTGTTCAGAACTAATCAGTCACAGTCAAACTCATGATGGGAGTCTGCACACAACTGCCACAAGTGAGAGTGCCAAATAAACTTCAGATATTCTAATAGTCTTTCCCTGGCCTTTTTAAATTCTAGCAGAGGCCTGAAGGTTTTGTGCAAACTAATATTTGGAAGGGTTCATAATTCACTCCCCCTTGACTAGAGGTCAAAGAACTAACATGTTATGGGGTCAATTGAAATTCAGATTTGCATTATTTATATATGTAATACATACACATCACTATAGTTTAGCTAAAAATTCTTTTTTTTTTTATTACGTGTGTTGAGCACTCCCCGAACATACCCGAAGCGCAAGACACCGGGGTGTGGTTACTCTATCCACTGCAAGGACTACCGGAAGTGACGTTGCAGTTGACAAACACGTGCGCTACACTCTATATGCAATGGCGAGCAACGTGTTGGAATGTGAGGAGGAGGATTTTGACGTACAGGAGCGCCTAACTGTACTTGACACCGTCAAACCTGTACGTACATGATTGAGGCGATCAGCAGGTCGGAACCTGACAGTGACGACGACGGGCAGCCAAGTAGCAGCTGTACAACAGAAAAAGAGTGGCCACTGGGTCGATGTGACGATATGTCAAAAGCATGTCTTTTTATACAGTCATGGCTAGAAATAGTGGCGCCAATGATATTTAGCACGACTATACGTATGATCTATTCATATATTTTTCAGTGACACGTGACAAGCTTTTACATAGTATGCAGTATTACAATACATTTTCTGCCCCTTGCTCGAATAGCTTTTATAACACGCCACACAGAAAGTCTTTGCCGTCTCTGTTAGCATGTCACATAAGTGCAGACGACAGTATTGCGTGTGTCTTTTTTTCCTACTGCCCAATGCATAATAACCATAATAGAGTCGTATATTCAAGGAAATCGGTATATTCCTTGAGGTATATATATATATTCAAGGAAATCATCACCTCTTTTCTGCGCCACTGCACCATGGTGGCTGTGAGATTTAGTTCTCTTTCTGGCGGTTGAGGTCCCGATGGCCGTAGGAAAAATAGTTGGCACCGCAGCTGGTTTCAGCCTCTGCCTCTGTATCCAATGCTTTCTGCTGAGTGAAGACATTCAAAGTGATCAGCACAGTTTGGAATGCTTGCTAGGCACCCATAGCTGACCACGTTTCTTCCTCTGTCGATTGACTTCACCCATCCACTGGTCACGTATTCCATTTTCACTTAGAAAGCCAAAAAAACTCTTGCCACAGCCTGAACCATTTGTACAACCAAATGCCTCACAATAAACCATCGTGACATTGCTAAATCATACAACAAAAAATATACAAGGGCGGGAACAACAGCATGGAACAATAGCACACAACGCTCGTCTTACGTCACAGCGCCGGATTGAGCCAAAGACTGGAAGGCGCTAGATGCGACCGGTGTGAAAGAGCCTTAACAACTCTACCTTGAGACAAAAGACAACCCCCCCAACCCCACCCCCCGCTACAAATGAGCGCACACACGCACACCCTTCCTTAACAGTTAGATTTAGGCCATTACATCTCTGTCCAATTATTCCTCTGTCAGGCTTTTAAGATGGCAGTGGAAAAGCGTAAATTGCAAGTAGACATGTTGTATCAGGAGTGGTCTCAGTTGCATCTTTTTAGTGTCTCATCACATTCTTGGTCAGCAGAGATACACAAGATAGAGTAAAAGAGTAAAAGTTTGCTTGGGATTTAAAGAGCTAGTAACTAAAGGCCTCTTTATACGGCGGCCGACAACCCCCGCATTGCATCACGTGACCGACGAATTGACCCGCTGGGCCCCTCTCCGTCACTTGATGCGCACACGCCAAAAATTGTTGCTGCGCGTAGAATGTCGCGGCGATGATCTCTCGTGTTTGGTCCGTTTTAGTCACATGCTGTGATGACATACTCAGCGTGCCCTTTGGCTCGACATACCATCTACGCCGCCGCCTTCTTGATCGATTTTGCAGCATAATTAAACGTATCATCTGGTCATCTAGGTCCATTTGTTCTAGCAGAGACTGTTCCAGGGTCGCCATTGTTGGCTTTGTTCCCTGTTACGGAAAGGAAAGTAAAAACCGGAAAACCGGAAATGGCCAAAAAATGCAGAGGAATCTCCATCCTGTGGTGTCCTAGCCAATACCAGCCGTAGCGACACCCCCGACCGACTTGAAGGTGAACTGCAGTACATTTTCAAAACTGCGCACGTGGGTTGTGCTCGAGTATAAATGCAAACTGCGTGCGGGATAGCCGCAGTGACGTCAGCGCAGTCAGCGCCCGCGCGAGTATAAAGAAGCCTTTAGGCTACATTTTCACTTTGTTTCCGGTGCCCTTTTTACCCGAAACATAGTGCACCGTAGGATTTTGGCCATTTTTTTCTTGGAGGCTCAAAGACACACTACGCTTCAGCCACGGATATCAGTACGTTCCCTCCCGGCCCATCACGTTCTGATGGGGACCTCTCACGTGTCCCATTTTCCATCAAGACGTTCTACGGATGAAACGTGGACGCAAGGCAGCTTTAGAGCACATTTGTGGCCTGACAGAGTCGAATGAAGCTCCCCTGTCGTGCCTTGCACCTGAGTCGGCAGAAGCACCCCTTGGCACTTAATGCCACTCAACAAATGTTTGATAATATTAGTTTTCTCTCAACAACTAATATTTCACAAATTCATCTCTTATACGAAAAAATTAAAAAGAGCCTGCCACACTCCATAGTGCGCTTGAATTGCCTTTCTCTGATAATCCGGGCAATACATATCACTGGTGTCGGGCCGAAACCTCCTGGGTCCAAATTTGGACAATCTCTAATTTTCTCACAAATCGATAGTCTTGATTAGTCTCCATGTGGGGCTGTTATTTTTACAAAGGATTTACAAATCTAAAGTATTTAAAATGTGTCTCTTTGACGATGCAATGTTAATAGCTCATCATCTCTTCCACTTTCCTGAAAAGTGATGTTTTCAGAGATGTGAGGATTCCCCCCAACGCCAGCAATATTCTTCCTGTCCCAATACACACTGCTCTCAAGTTTGGATACACAGTCAGCTCTAGTTTTGTGCCCCCCTTTTTATTATGGCTGACTAGTTTTCTCATCGTTATCATGACTGCTGTCGCAAATGTTTTGACAATTTAAACATCCCGACGGGCATCCAAGGCAATCACTGCCTGCCACGTTTGCCCATCCTTTTACCCCACGTTATCTCACGACCATCCAGTTTTGTCGAAGGTTGGCTGAAACGGGACTGCTGTAGCTGCTGGGAACATAGTGTAAACGGAACCTAAACAATATTAAAACTGAAACTATAAATGCAAATAACTACATACAGTAGACACTGGCTAAAATCATCATTACCACCCATACACCTTTTTTTCTTTCTTTTGGCTTTACCCTTATTAAACAATTATATTCTTTTACTTAAGAAAAAAAGAATGATTCAAAATAAATAACACTGCCTTTCCTTCTTTTCTTTATTCACGATTAATTAGTATATAGCCTCAGACGATGAAAGGAGTGTCACAGAAATCATATTGTACATGTATTTAATCAGAGTGCACTCTGAGACCCGTGCCCTGGCAGGCTCAAACACTGAACTTTTTATGCGAAGAATTTCAATTACATGTGCGATCTCAAATGGATGCCTAGGACTATGCATACAAGAAGTCATTAATCCTTATTCAATTGGTCTCAGGAGAAGCCCGAGGTTTCACAGATGAGACGAGTAAAGTCTCTCACTCCCATAGATCAGGATGCCTAGCTCCACAGCTCCAAAATGAGGCCAATATCAGAAAACTATCAACATTTACGTCAACATTGTTTCACAAGGATTGAGAAATTGTTGTCGTCGTCCCCCCCCCCCAACAACCACCCCCGCCCCTCCTGCTTAGGTCCTATTGTTTAACTCATGCTTTTGGAACGCCGTAAAGGCTCATTCGTGTTACCATTTTATGTGTGTATATATATTATGTGTGTATATATGTGTGTGTGTGTGTGTGTGTATATATATATACACACACATCCATCCATTTTCTGAGCCGCTTCTCCTCACTTGGGTCGCGGGGGTGCTGGAGCCTATCCCACCTATCATCGGGCAGGAGGTGGGGTACACCCTGAACTGGTTGCCAGCCAATCACAGGGCAAATAGAAACAAACAAACATTCGCACTCACATTCACACCTACAGGCAATTTTAGAGTTGTCAATTAACCTACCATGCATGTTTTTGGGATGTGGGAGGAAACCGGAGTGCCCGGAGAAAACCCACGCAGGCACGGGGAGAAAATGCAAACTCCAGACAGGCAGGGCTGGGGATTGAACCCCGGTCCTCAGAACTGTGAGGCGGACGCTCTAACCAGTCGTTCACCGTGCCGCCTCCAGTTGCATTCAATGTAAAGCCAAAACTTTTTTCTTCTCCCATTTGTTCAGTGTCTTGAATGTGACCAACTCACCTCTCTTCCAATATACTCTCCAATATTATATTAATAACATTTATACACAGAGCAACGATGACTACAGCAGCTCGGAAAAAAAGGGAGGAAAGTACAGTACAAGGCAAACTATAATAGACTTTTCAATGATGTGTGTGAGAGGAAAATTTTGATCTCTGTCCCTGCTAAATCAGCAGAACACAATTATTGAGCTGGAATGTCCACTTTGTCAATATAATTTTGCATCCCCTCGGTACCGAAGATGACTTGCTTAGGGTATTGATGCAATTATAGTTATTTCACCCTCGACAAAAAGGTGGAAATGTGCATACCAGGAATTTTTGAAAAGTACACTAAGGCTAAATGTCATTGCTAGTGGAGTGCAGTGTACATTGCTGACATTTTTTTTTTCATTTGGTGTGGGATCATGTCCCACTCAATGTCACATTTGCAATCACCATGTAATTGACTGGCAACCAGTCCAGTTTATAATTTGTACCTACCTACCTTTTTCCCCAAAATGTCTTTCAGGGTCTCTGACATTTTTCAGTTAAAATACCAAAATGATGAATGAATACAGCACATTCAACGTCCACTTGTAACACTTTAAGTTACTTGTTCTTAGGAGGGGCATTTCTCTCTCAGTCACTCTTGCCTTGCAAAACTATTGCGTTGCGACTCGGCTTGCAGTTACTTGTTCTGAAACAGCCCAGAGTCTGAAGAAAAAGGCTGCCTGGAAAAGTGCAGGGAAAGCCAGACATTTTCACTTGGAAGGCAGCACTTGTTCACCAAGTGGCGGAATTACACTTGTCTATGAGTGTTTGGATATTGCATATGGCACACACATCCCTAAACACCAATACCGCCCAGCCACCCACTACGTCGACACCTCCGCTGAACATTCAAGTATGTGCCGGTTATCAGAAGCTAACACTTATAACACTGTTAGCCGATGCTAATCTGTGCTAACGCTTCAACTCTGCTTGCACGGTAATGCATCTGTATCTGGCCACTGCTTGGAAATGGTGGAATTCTCCCAGGCTTGTTGCCAAGTCATGAAAGTTGATGTGGGGACAGTTAAGATTCAGATCAGCTTTCTCACAGACACAACAAAAGATTTATTTTTTGTTTAATTTCACACTTGACACGTGTGGGCAGGCACTCTAGAGACACAACATTTTGTGTCCAAGCAATGGCCAGGCTAACTTATCTCATTAGCCAACATGCAGATCTTTAACTCCTATTTATCACTTGAGTTAACTAAATAAATACAACTACTACTCTACTGCTATACTAAATAAAATAATAAATAAATCAGAAAAAATACTTTTGATACTACAGTGAGTACAGAAAATGCCAGATACTTTGACATTTACTCAAGTAATATTCTACAAAGTGAGTCAGTTACTAACTTCTAACATGCCTGTGAATATTCTCTTATCCAGGTCATTTAATTTTTATGTCCCATATTTTGGCTAATTAGGCCTCCATAGAGTGACTATCTAACATGGATTAATACAAGTATAAAAGTGTCAATTCCATTTGAAAAAAAAAAAACACCTTGGTATTGTCACACAACCCCAATTCCAATGAAGTTGGAACGTTGTGTTAAACATAAATAAAAACAGAATACAATGATTTGCAAATCATGTTCAACCTATATTTAATGGAATACACTACAAAGACAATATATTTAATGTTCAAACTGATATAATTTTATCAGTTTTTAGCAAATATTTATTAACTTAGAATTTTATGGCTGCAACACGTTCCAGAAAAGCTGGGACAGGTGGTAAAAAAGACTGAGAAAGTTGAGGAATGCTCATTAAACACCTGTTTGGAACATCCCAGAGGTGAACAGGCTAATTGGGAACAGGTGGGTGCCATGATTGGGTATAAGAGGAGCTTCCCTGAATTGCTCAGTCATTCACAAGCAAAGATGAGGCGAGGTTCACCTCCCTGTGAATAAGTGCGTGAGAAAATCGTCAAACAGTTTAAGGACAATGTTCCTCAACGTACAATTGCAAGGAATTTAGGGTTTTCATCATCTACGGTCCATATCATCATCAAAAGGTTCAGAATCTGGAGAAATCACTGCATGTAAGCGGCAAGGCTGAAAAGGCTGAAAACCAACATTGAATGCCCGTGACCTTCAATATCTCAGGCAGCACTGCATCAAAAACCGACATCAATGTGTAAAGGATATCACCACATGGTCTCAGGAACACTTCAGAAAACCAATGTCAGTAAATACAGTTTAGCACTACATCCGTAAGTGCAACTTGAAACTCTACTATGCAAAGCAAAAGCCATTTTTCAACAACACCCAGAAACGCCACTGGCTTCTCTGGGCCGGAGCTCATCTAAGATGGACTGATGCAAAGTGGAAAAGTGTTCTGTGGTCCGACGAGTCCACATTTCAAATTGTTTTTGGAAATTATGGATGTCGTGTCCTCCGGGCCAAAGAGGAAAAGAACCATCCGTACTGTTATGGACGCAAAGTTCAAAAGCCAGCTTCTGTGATGGTGTGGGTGTTAGTGCCAATGGCATGGGTAATTTACACATCTGTGAAGGCACCATTAATGCTGAAAGGTACATTTAGGTTTTGGAGAAAAACATGCCATCCAACCAACGTCTTTTTCATGGACGCCCCTGCTTATTTCAGCAAAACAATGCCAAACCACATTCTGCACGTGTTACAACAGCGTGGCTTCGTAGTAAAAGAGTGCGGGTACTAGACTGGCCTCCCTGCAGTCCAGACCTGTCTCCCATTGAAAATGTGTGGCGCATTATGAAGCGTAAAATACGACGATGGAGACCCCGGACTGTTGAACAGCTGAAGCTGTACATCAAGCAAGAATGGGAAATAATTTCACCTAAAAAGCTTCAACAATTAGTTTCCACACTTCCCAAACGTTCATTGAATGTTGTGAAAAGAAAAGGTGATGTAACACAGTGGTAAACATGACCCTGTCCCAGCTTTTTTAGAATGTGTTGCAGCCATAAAATTCTAAGTTAATGATAATTTGCTAAAAAGAATCAGGTTTATCTGTTTGAACATTAAATATATTGTCTTTGTAGTGTATTCAATTAAATATAGGTTGAACATGATTTTCAAATCCTTGCATTCTGTTTTTAATGTCCCAACTTCATTTGAATTGGGGTTGTACGTGTGTCGAGAAAAGGTCCCTCAGACAAGCTACTTCTGTTTGACCCAGTTTTGTATTCGCTCTGTCCACATTTGGCTAAGACCACCCCCTTTCCTCTGATTAGTTGCCTCCGTAAAGAAGACCTACTTGTCAGAGCACACGTGTTTATGTTGACAGCGCTGGCTTGGGAGCAGAGAGGTAGGTGGAGATCTTAGCTAGTGACGTAGATAAGCTTGAGAAATTCAAATGACCTGATTTCAGGCCTCTGAGCAGAAAAATGTCTGGATTTCAGCAATATGTGGAATATTTTAATTCATATTTCAGATATTTACTGAGGCACCACAGCACCCAAATACTCGAAAAAGTTGGTTTGGTACAATACGGCACCTTTCAAAGAACAGCATAAGAAAACATTTTGACAATATCATGAATAGAATTTGAAAATACTTTGTCAAATATGACAGTATTGGTTTTTAATTATATTTTAATTATCATTTAAGATGCACAACTAGCTGTTGCTTAATTATATTTTTCTTCACAGATGCAACAATCGGACCCAGTGTATCGTGATCACGGGTTCAGACGTCTTCCCAGACCCTTGTCCGGGGACATACAAGTATCTGGAGGTCCAGTATGAGTGTGTGCCCTACAGTAAGTATAAGCTTGCTCTCACCCCACGTTCATTACTGAAAAGTCAGTCTCTGCCCCTCCCTATCACCACAGTGCTCTTGTCCTCAGTTTCTTTCTCAGCATCTTGACACATCACCGTCCCATGTCCTGCTCCAACCTTGTCCGTATTGTCCACACTCTGTGTGTGCAGCACCTTTCAGCGCCCTTTTCCTCTGTCTCTTCTATCTGTGTCATGCCATGAACTTTTCTTGATATATGACCTGTAAAACATTTTTGGTTCTCCTCTGTACTTGCCTTTATTATTTATGTGCTCACCATGTTTTCAGCAGTTCGACAAGCCAGGTTATGAGTTAGCAAAATTGGGGTTGGGGTGTGGGGTGTGGGGTGTGGGGGGAATAAGTCATGGTGGCTCTCCATAATGGCAAGCGAGTGTTTCATTACTGTAACATGGAGAAGTCAGTAAGGCAAAAGCGCAGCTCACCTTGATGGCTTAATATACGTCAATAAAACAGGTGTGGAGGCATGCTAACAGATGTTTCATTATGTAAGAAAACAGAACAGCTGCACTCATAAGTCAGGAATATTTCCTATGAGGAGCTATTGTCAGCATTTTGTCTTCTCCCTAGTAGATAAATATTCATTGCCATTCAGCTCCCAAACAAAATTCAGATTGCCCTTTGCATTAAAAATCCCCTTTTGTCCTTTGAGCTGCCATGTTCATTTGCAATTTGTGAAGAATATTCCCCTAAGTAACCTTTACAACCTGATTAACGACATAGATTTACATGAATTGCCAGACTCGCTAATCAGGTGGAACTGGAATAATTAGAGTGTAAATGATGGGAAGATGATATTTGGTGACACTTCATTCATCCCAACATTCAGTTTTGGATAAAACAACTATAGAAATGGATGACAGTAAAATATTTCTTTATACTTTGTTCATTTGTATTAGTATACCTGTCTAAGATGCCCATTAGTGTGGATTCACATTGCACTGGTGAAGATCATTCGGTGGGGAATGTCTTGACCACTTAAAGGTCAACCTCTTCAAGGCTTGAGGAGCCCTATTGTTAAAAAGAGTAATCAATAAAGAGTGTTCGGTTCTAGCTGTTCAAATCCTGTATGTTTTCCCCTAAACATGTATTTTTCGCTTGCCTCATTATTACATGTTGATCATGTCTTACTGTGCCACCTTAGGCTTGAACAGAGGGATTTGCCTTAAGGTGCACTCTCCACCGCCCACTGTTGACTTATGGCTCTTTCTTGGTTCAAGGATGCAGTCAAGACTGCTCTAATGTGGGGAAATATACCCCTCTAATGAAATACTATATTTAGTGGCAAAGTTTAAATGACATAAAAGGAAACTTTTCATTCTCAGCAGTTTCAGTCTGTGCTTGTCTGTAGCGCCATGTTTTTGCCTCTCAAAGGTCCATGCCCAACCAGAATAGGAGCAAGAACAAAGAATGTGTCCTATCGCAACTGTCCTGGTAAGTGTTTAGTGTTATCCCAGTGTGACAACTCCCAACTCGTCTGCACAAGCCCGACTTTACCTACTTCAGTCCAACTCGTGTTTTGTGAAATGTGAATCGTTTTGTTACTCTCCTCAAACCAATCCTCCGTTTCCTTATGTACACACACACACACACAAACACTCACATTTGGATTTGCATGTATACAGCTATGCAATCTCGCAAATTCAACTGCTAAGATTGTGACTGGTAAAACATATTTTGCCAACAGATGTAACAATTGTGGCGAAATTGAGATGTTTTAAAAGTGAAATCAACTCTAAACAAAGGCAGCCCCAAAGCAATTAGTGTGAATGCTAGCATTGCAGATGTTTCATCACAACGGAAGAGAATTCCTTCACAAGAAAAATTAAAATGTGTTTTGAACAGCCCATGTTCCATGCCTTTCTCAAGCATTTACTAATGACTTCTAAAACACATTGGAGTGTAACCTCTAAGTTCGGACATCATGAAATATTTATTAACTTTACTGGCAATAGTAACAATTTTAACTGTCAGAACTTTCATACAAATGTAAGTTAACTGCTGTTAATATTTAAATATAAAAGCAAAATACAGTAGCTGACAAATATTTTTTTTAAAAAATCATATAATACAAACCTGATAAACTTTACCCTCACGCAGTGATTCTCAAACTTTTTCCACCAAGTACCACCTGAAAAAATACTCATCTCTCAAAGTACCTCCATAATGACCAACATTAAGATACAGTACCTACGCCTAACTGGTTATCAAGTACAAGGCTGATGTTTTATTCTTAAACATTATATTTATTATTGTAATCCACTGCAACATTATGCACATTAACACTGCTTAAACATAGGAACATTTAAAATACTGTACTTAAATAATGATTCAGTTAAAATGTATTGCACATAAAAGTCTAGTAAAAACTGTGCTTAATTAAATGTTGAAAAACAGTTCTTAAAAAAATAAATGCAAATATATTGTACTGTGCTTAAAGGTTCAATATAGCTGAACTCAAAAATGTATTATACTTTAAAAGTAAAGTAAAAGAAATACTGTACTGGATTAAAAAAGTTTAAACCGCACACGTGCATAACTATAAACTTTATTTTAATATGTTTGATTGTATTTCATGTGCCGGTACAGTGAACAACTGGTTAGCAGATCTGCCTCACAGTTCTGGGGACCGGGGTTCAAATTCCAGCCCCACCTGTGTAGAGTTTGCATGTTCTCCCCGTGCCTGGGTGGGTTTTCTCCGGGCACTCCGGTTTCCTCCCGCATCCCAAAAACATGCGTGGTAGGTTGTTTGAAGACTCTAAATTGCCTGTGTGAATGTGAGTGCGAATGGTTGTTTGTTTCAATGTGCCCTGCGATTGGCTGGCGACCGGTTCAGGCTGTACCCCGCCTCCCACCCGAAGATAGCTGGGATAGGCTCCAGCAACCCGCGACCCTTGTGAGGAGAAGCGGTAAAGAAGATGGATGGGTGGATGTATTGCATGTTTTAAATGGTGGTGGTAATATGGTGAGTCTTTCATGTACAACTATCGAGAGCCCGCATACCACTCGTGGTACACTTGCACACTTCCAGAATCGCTGCCCTAACTCATCCCACTTTTTACATTTATAATTGTCATGGAAGTCAAGTCTAACTTTTATAACCTCTGTTAATAATATGTTAAAACACTAAAAAAGCACCCTCAATGGAATAGTGTTTGATTTTAGAGGTTCAACTGCCTTTTTTAAACATTTTGTGTCAGATTAGCAAAAGACAGTCACAAAGTATTATTTGCCACATTTAAGTACATTTCAAGCAAGTAAAACATACTACTAAATTGGCATAAAAGGGATCTAGTAGCATACAGTTCTCTGCTGTTTGCAGACAAGGCAAATCACATGCCAAATATCGAGATTTGTGATTAAAACATTACAGTGGCTCAGAGGCTTAGGGTCCCCAGGATTTGCTGGGATACAAGACTTGAGAAGTTGATTTACAAGACAACATATTAAATCCCCATTAAGCTGATCAACGGCAGGCCTGCAGACAGTGTCCTCATTTCTACTGTAGAACCAACAGTCCCTCAAAAGCTTTATCCACTGAACCTTTGGTCTGCACAATGTCGTAATGTTGTTTTTGGCTTTGTGGCTGACTCTATGTAAGAGACTTTTGAATTGAAAATTTGAATGATCACACACACAATTTGGGGATTTTTCGTTTATGTGTAAGTGGCCTTTGCAGCATGTTTCCACCATTTCATTATTTTGGCTTCATGATTTGTTTTTGTCACGGCGTACCCTCATTGACGACATTATCTTCCAGCCAAGGAAACGTTTGCCTCCGTACATTTTCACTTCACCTACCACTGAGTCACTCTCTCATTTGGCTCTAATATTTGCTTGATCAGACAACATAAAATCCAAGATAAATCTAAAGATAAATAGAAATGAACTGTGCATGCTATTTTGAAATGGCAAGAGCAGCACTCGTACAGACATTTGTGATGCTCAATGCTAATAACACTGTTTGGTGTCACTTGCTAAATACCACAAATTTTATTGAGTTATTATGGTCCAATGGTTCTTTTTTATTACTCTAGATTATTCTATAATTTTAAATCAGTTTAATTCATACTCTGGAAAGTTATTTTTATTATTCGATAATGTGGTGGCATTTTTGTGTTGATATATGGAGAAATAACTCTCTTGCTATTTCAGTGGCAAGTGGAAACAGTTTAGGGTTGAGGGCTTGGTGTGGGAGGGGAGTGCCTCATGTTTCATTGTTGCTTCAGTAAAAGTAAGTGACTGTCTTCCTTTCCCCTGTGCAATCTGCAGGAAATCGCCATGGTTACCAGATCCCCTTTCCATCTGCTGATTTCTGATCACACTGATTTGTTACTTCCTCACTATATTTCGGACTAACCTTGTCAGCTCTCCTGTCATGTATCTACTTTGCTTTCCAGATTTTCTTTTTTCTGTCTTCTAATCTAGTTTGATGTGGCTGAAGAGGCTTTTTACAACATAACTGTTGTTATTTTCTTGCTTTGCTTCTCCCACTAGAGACCGTATTCTTGATTATGAACCACGATGTTTTTTTCCCCAGCAGAATGACAGATCCTGGCTAATTGATTTGTTTTACCACTCGAACCCTGCCTCCTCATGTCAAAATATGAAGTGCTATTTCAGCTATATTTCTGTTCTGAAATATGTCACCTTCCAAAATATACCTTAATATTCTTTAGTGAAATATTTCAGAAAAAAAGTCAGATTATTGTTGGTTTCAACCTCTCTAATGATAATTAACTGTAATTGCAGACTTTTCCCTAGTCCCCACAATTTCATATTTTGGCACAAAGAGCAATTGTCATTATGAGTTGAAAACAAACTGTTGATATATTAAAGTCTATGTCAGACTAAATAAGCAGTGATGTGGAATTCCTAATATCCATCCATCCATCCAATTTCTGAGCCGCTTCTCCTTACTAGGGTCGCGGGCGTGCTGGAGCCTATCCCAGCCATCATCAGGCAGGAGGCGGGGTACACCCTGAACTGGTTGCCAGCCAATCACAGCGCACATACAAACAAACAACCATTCGCACTCACATTCACACCTATGGGCAATTTAGAGTTGTCAATTAACCTACCATGCATTTTTTTGGGATGCGGGAGGAAACCGGAGTGCCCGGAGAAAACCCACGCAGGCACGGGGAGAACATGCAAACTCCACACAGGCGGGACCGGGGATTGAACCCCGGTCCTCAGAACTGTGAGGCAGACACTCTAACCAGTCGGTCACCGTGTCGCCGGAATTCCTAATACATTTCATCAAATGTAAACTGTAAATTGAATTAATTTTCCAATGTCATTTTTAAAGTTGTATCAGCATTATTCGTAAGCATTGATATAACTTGTATTCTAAGAAACAAGATATAGCCACAATGTTGCTGTACTAGTAGTGTATACAACACTTGACATTGACTCATTTAGAAGCCCATAACGTAATAAGCTAACAGCCCATAACTTCATAACAGCCCAGAATGCAATATATTTGCTCTTTCAGTAATGTAATAACTGACCAATAACGTAATAAAAGTCCTGAACCTATAGCGTAATAACTTGTGCCCAGTAACGTAATAACTTCTTGTTATTGGCTCGTTATTACGTTAATGGCCTGGTAAAAAAACAAAAATAAAATAAATATATATTTTTTTGCAAATTTAATAACTAAGCCCATAGCGTAAAATTTAATTACGTAATGGGCCTATTACATTTTAAAAGGGGCAAATATATTACGTTATGGGCCGTCATTACGTTATGGGTTGCTATTACTTTCCCATAATGAAATAACGGCCCATAGCATAATAACTGGCCAATAACATAATAGGTCTTGAACCTGTAACATCCACTACTTTTGGATATAGTTTAAATGGCAAAGGAGCAGCATAGATACAATAACTAGAGCTCCTGATTACCATCAAGTTAAATAGCAAAGCAAAGCAAATTTAGTTATATAGCACATTTCATACACAAGGTAACTCAATGTGCTTTGCATGATAAAAAGCATTTAAAAACAAAGAAAAACAACTTATAAACATATAAAACAAAAACAAAAAATTAAATGTGTACAGTGCAACAAATATCATTTAAAAGTGGAAATGCTATAAAAAGCACGAGAAAAAGCGTTTTTAACCTGAACTTAAAAACATTCACACTTGGGGCTGACGTCACTTCTGTTGGCAAGTTATTCCATTTGTGTGCAGCGTAATAGCTAAACGCTGCTTCACCATGCTTGCTTTGGACTCTGCTCCACCATTTTACCAGTCTGTCGATCTCAGAGCCCTACTGGGTTTATATTCCATTAGCATTTATTTCATGTGTTCAGGGCCTAAACCATTTAGTGATTTATAGACCAGTAGCAGAACTTTCAAATCTATTCTAAAGCTGACTGGGAGCCAGTCTAAAGACTTTAGAATTGGAGTAATATGCGCTGACCTCTGCTGCAGCATTCTGAATGAGCCGCATCTGTTTAATGCTCTTTTTGGGGAGTCCAGTCAGAAGACCATTACAATAGTCAAGTCTACTTGTGATAAAAGCATTGATGAGCTTCCCCTGATCTGCTTGGCACATGCAAGTCTTCACTCTGGATATGTTCTTCAGATGGTAGAAAGCAGTTTTAGTTGTTGATTTGATATGACTGTTGAAAGTCATGTCGGAATCTATCAGTACACAAACGTTTCGGACTTGGTCTTTGGTTTTTAAAGAGAGTGACTCCAGGTATTTACTAACAGCAATTGTCTTTTCTCTATTGCCAAAAACAATTATCTCAGTTTTGTTGTGGTTTAATTGAAGAAGATTTTGGCTCATCCAGTTTTTAATCGGTTTTAGACAGTGACACAACACCTCAATTGAACTATAGTCATCTGGAGACACTGCTCGATATAACTGTGTATCATCTGCATAGCTATGATAGTCAAAATTAAAGTTCGTAAGAATTTGACCCAAGGGTAGCATAGACAAATACATGGAGAGAGGGAGAGCGAGAGAGACAGGCAGAGAATGAGAGAGTATGCATTTTCACAGTTACATCCAAAAATAAAAAGTTAAATACATTGATATTAATATATTACTACGTTATGGGCTCAGTGATTACATTTTTATGTTTTTTTATTATTATTATTATTTTTTTTACTAGGACAATAACGTATTAATCAGCCAATAACATAATAAGCGCCTACATTATTGGTTAAAAGTTACGTTACAGGTTCAAGACTTTTATTACGTTATTGGCCAATTATAAAATTATGCTCCTGTTACATTTAAAAAATTATAATATGGGCTTCTAAAAGGCATTTATTTTTTTTAAATCAGATTTTACCTTTTCATTTCAAGAAGAAGAAGAATCACCTTTAGTGTCATGACCATGCATGCCTGGACACGAAATTTGTTCTCTGCATTTTACCCATCACAGTGAACACACACACACTTGTTAGTGGAACGCACTGGAGCAGGGGTCATCTATCACTATCACAAGGATTGATATTTGGGATGAATGTGGTAATCGATTAATTGATCATTCTGTCGTGTGTGTAAAATAGATTGTTGATTAGTTGTGTCTTGAAGCATTTCAGGCAAAATCAAGATGGCACAACCTCTGTAAGTTGTGGTCTAAAGAAGACCATCATGACACCAACTGACACTATATCTATGCTACATCTACAGCAAGTCCTCAGGGCAGCATTACCTATTCATTAATTGTTACTTTCCTTCGTAGTTGATCAATGAAACGAGTCAAATGTCTATCCATAGTTGTCATAACATCCCATCACTGTTTTTAAAAACTAAAACACTCAAATGAATAGGACAGCAAAAATAATTTTTGCAGTCTGACCGAGACTTTGGACTAAATGAATATTTTTTAGGAATATGTAATGTCACAGAATACTTGGTATCTTTGATAAAATTCTGGTCTAACACGTAATACTTTATTTTTATTTACTTGCTCTTATTTTACAATTCACAGCCCTACTTTTGTTTAGTAAATGAGAAAACCCACAGTTGTGGTCATATGTTTGATTACCCAGGCAATGAAAGTGTGCAGCTTTTTCATAACCTCTAGATGGTGGCATACATTTATAAAATGTGAAAGTCTTTTTCATATTCCCCTATGTATAATGCGCACTATTGACTTTTGACAATTTTTTTGGGGGGGGAAATGTGCATTACACAGTAGAAATTACGATAATTTTTAATAGTATGTACATATATAGGCGGCACGGTGGACAACTGGTTAGCACATCTGCGTCACAGTTCTGAGGACCCTGGTTCAAATCTGGCCTCTGGAGTTTGCATGTGCTAACGTGCCTGCATGGGTTTTCTCCGGGTACTCCGGTTTCTTCCCACATCCCAAAAACATGCACGGTAGGTTAATTGAAGACTCTTAAATTGTACGTAGGTGTGAATGCAAGTGTGAATGGTTGTTTGTTTATATGTGCCCCTGCGATTGGCTGACGACCAAGTTCAGGGTGTACCCCGCCTCTCATCCGAAGATAGCTGGGATAGGCTCCAGCACGCCCGCGAACCTAGTGAGTATGAGCGGTACGCAAAACGGATGGATGGATCTATATGTATATGTGTATGTATATAGTTTCATCTCTGGAATCTACTGGAGAAATACCCATAAATGTAATATAAAATTCAATGTAAAATGCATGTTTTAGCATGGTTGGCAAATACAAATAATAATTTGGTAATTGTGTGATTATTATGTGTTCCTGCTTCTTTTTGAGCCATTTCCATTCTTTCATTTATGGTCTCAGCAATTTAAATGGCACAAATGTACAATTATCTAAAAGATGGAGCTCTCAGTCCATATCTTAGTGGCACCTGTGTTTTTTTCAGCAACGCTTAATGGTGATGGGTGGAGTTTTTTTCATCTTCTTTTCAACATGACTGTAGTCATTTAGTACATGTAATTCGCAATTATAGTGAAGACTAACGTGTGATCAGAAGTTGCACTTTAAAGGGAAGTTTGCAATTAAAAATAACTTTTTGTCATATTTGTTGAAACAGGAATTTTGTCGTAGTAGTAGTAGCAGGCACACCCCCTTGGCCTTGTGCTTACCTGTTACCCCAGAAGATCACCTTATTAGTGATGGAAAGTTACTATAACACAAAATATTATCGATTTGAATTTTATTTTTTGTGAGACAGCGGGCGTATGCCCGCAATGAGTGTGCCTGCGGGTGGGCAACAAATGATTGAGACCTCATAAGTCAAGCCTTCCATCTACACGGTCATGTTTCGTCAGTTGTGGTGGTTTCTTATACTGTATATCAAATTAGAGGCACAAGATGGGGCCAGAGACTGCTGATTTTTTTTACAGATCATATTTACTAGGCTTTGCAGCTCAGGATTTTTGGGGCCGATCAGCGAATTTAGAAAACCAATAACCGATCACCACTCCGATCACAAGATGGCGCAATGTGTCTATTTAAATTATTTTAAATAGACAAATTTTCTGTATATACTGCTCATATATATATGATATATACAGATATAGGTATGCAGGTATATACAGTCAGGTCAAACAAACATTACAACATGACAGAAATAATGGGTGCTAACTTACTGTAATTGAATTACTTTATTGTAATTAAATTACTTCACACACACCGAAACTTTATTGCATGAGTCGACATAACGCTGGCATGTTTATGTTAACAACCGTTAGTGCTAGCACTAGCTTGCTAGGCTACAGAACGTTTTGTTGCCTGCTTGCGAGCCGTATCGTATTAAAAGTACGTGAACATACCTCAAGCAAGCCTAAAATTAGTCCTTTTCCGAGCACCAGTGATCACAACAACACGTTTTCCCCCATTTTGTTCTTATAATACACACGTCGCGATGTCATCGCCATCTTAACAAGTGTAAGCCCAGTGATCACCAAAGACGGGATGCAAAGATTTTATTGCAGTAGTCTGACATGGTGCAATCGTGAAAGACCAAATTTGTCTTATAGTCTGATCTAGGCCTTACGTGCTGTCTGTCCCACACCGCCGACATGTTTTTTTTTTTTAAATAACTTTATGGGCTGTCAGTTATTTACAGTACTATGTCAAAAGACACGTGAGAAGGCTAAAAATAAACTAGCTTTTAGATTCAGATATACTGTGCACGCGACGCGGAGTAAATGTATTTTGTGGAGCCGATCAATGACGTCATTGATCAGATCGGCGAATTATGACATTAAAGCCAATCAAAATAAAATGCTAATTATTGGCCGATACCGATAAGGCCAATAAAATCGGTGTAAAGTCTAGTAGCCAACATTTATAAAAAAGAAAAAAGGGAGTTGTCTCTCTGTTAAAGAGAAGACAAGATCTGTAAAAAAGATAAAAAATAAGAGCCATTGCAATAACATTGGCCATCGCGAATTATATTGTGCAAAGGAGTTTTTCCCGATATGTAGCATCTAACATGCTCCGAGCCTCAGCCTACATCGCGTGGAGCTTCAGTGAAGCCAACTCTCAGTAAATTGGGTGAGTGAAACAATAAAATAAGTCTATGCCAACATTGCGACGCCTAACAAGTTAACGGTTGCTTGCACTTTTGCACTGATGGTTTTTAGCGTTTATTTTAGTCTTCAAACCAACGTAAGTGGCGATGGCAAAAAAAATAAAATAAAAAGGCTTACCATTGGGCTAAAACCTCACGGTAGCAACTTTACATCACAATGAATTGGGACAAAATTCACAGAAACGTTGTCTCACAGTATCACAAATACAAACCTTGTGCCTCATCGGTGGGTAGGGACAGGAATCAGCTTTTTATAGCATTTGGTTCCATCCATTTAAAAAAATAAATTAAAATAATTAATCAAAAACAATCACCGGTGCCGTGTGGAGTTACTTTTCATGCCAAAATGCTGAGTTCCGGTGCGTACCCTTCAAAATAAAAGGCTACAAGCTTAAAACATGAAGTCAAGTGAAAACACATATAAACCATTTGACGTGATGAAACAGAATACAGGGGCAGCTATAAAGCTTTTAACAATTCTATCAGTGAAGTCAACTCTCAGTCAACTGGGTGAGTGAAACAATAAAATAAAATAGTTAAAACAGTTCAAATAACAATTTTAACAATTTATATTGATTATATTATGTATAATATTGATTCAAATATTTCACTTTTAGCTGAAACATTAATTAATGAATATTAAGTCAAATGGGTTAGTTCTCCACACATTGCCTTCTAGTTCATAGGTTTAATATTGATACTGATTATAAAGAACCTCAAGTCAAATATTCATTTTAGTCTATGCTGCGGGCTGCTAAGAAAACGGATGTTCATAATTTGGACACCCTTTATTTAAGCCATGCAATCTTTTTTGACCCAGCCGCCTAAAAGAATCGGAATCGAGAATCGTTTGGAACCGAAATCGAACTAAGGAACCGGAATTGGAACCAGAATCGCTCAAATTCAAACGATGCCCAACCCTAGTCATAATGACTGTTTTAACAAACATGACAAAAAGTGTGGGGGGATTACAAACTCCCCGGTAATACTGAGTTAATCCTTCTATTAAATGACATATATGTCATACATTTTCTGTTTTGACAAAACTCTTGAAATTGAACATCCCTAACTACTATCAAGACGTGTTTGTGAAAAACTGCATAATTCAGCCATAATCCACCCATCACTGTGTTTTAAAGTACTAATTGGAAACCTTTGTCTGATCATAAAACTAGACTGTACTAGATGTTCTGCTTTGTACGTCTCTATCAACTATGTACAGTACTTGATGTACCTCTTTACCTTCAACAGGACCATGGCAATGATGTTACCTTTTTCAAACTTCACTGTTTTCTCTAATTAGGTCAACCCATCCATGTGTCAGCTGTGTCTCTGTTTAACCATAGTGATGGAAGTTAATATTAATCTCTTTTTTCCCTCCTCCCATCCTTTTCACTCTCTCTTCCAATGCTTAAAATAGAAGTGGAGCAAAAAGGTAAATAACAGACACGATCCAAACCCGAGCTACTTTGTTTTATCGTATCGCGTTGTAAACCTTTTGTTGTGGCCCTTACAACCCCCTTGTGGACTACAGTGGAACCTCTAAATTTAAATGGCCCTGAAATTTAACAAGTCCGAGTTCAATAAAATCTTTCAGGAAAAGCAAAGTTGCACAAATATGTGGATTTCAAGACGCTGTCATTCTGAGATTTCAGTTTATATTTTTCCTGATGATATCACAACAGAGGGGTACCAGTGAAGGTAAATGAGAGACAAACATTTTACACCTCTCAAGAATAAAAACAAGAACAGAATACGAGTAGCTGTGTTCAGTTTTTCAGGCAACCATGCATTTTGTGAAAAAAAATTAGGTATGTATTCGGTCGGTCGGTTAGTATACACGTTTCAGTCCAGTTTGTTTAGTACAGTCGACTAAATAGTCTTCATCCTAAACGCCCTGCATCCTCCCTTTTCCCGTTTGTCACTGTGTTCATCACGTTTCATGAAAGGGTGGGCAGACATTGAATTTAAACTTCTTTTTCCACCTGTATGATAGATGCTACTTACAGTGGATATAAAAAGTATACAAACTTGTGTTCAAACGTCAGGTTTTTGTGATATAAAAAAATTAGACTAAGATAAATCATTTCAAAGCTTTTTCCACCCTTGTGACCTATAAAATTAACCATTCAGTCGGGAAAAAAAAGAAATATTTTTGAGTGGGAAGTAAAAATAAACAAATGAAATGTTTGCACAAGTGTGCACACCTTATTGTTAACTTCTTGTTCAAATGTATCAGTCAGGAGAAGGGCACAAAATAATTTCCATGGCATTGAATATATCATGGTGGCACGGTGGACAACTTGGTGAGCACATCCACCTCACAGTTCTGAGGACCCGGGTTAAATTCTGCCCTCGCCTGTGTACAGTTTGCATGTTCTCCCTGTGCCTGCGTGTGTTTTTTCCAGGTACTCCGATTACTACCCACATCCCAAAGACATAGGTTGATTGAGGACTCAAAATTGTCCGTAGGTATGAATGTGAGTGGGAATGGTTGTTTGTTTTGTATGTGCCCTGCAATTGGCTGGCGACCAGTTCAGGTTGTACCCCACCTCCTGCCCGCAGTTAGCTGGGAGAGGCTTCACCATACCTGCGACCCCAGTGAGGATTAGCGGTGTAGAAAATGGATAGATGGATGAATATACCATGGAACACAGTGAAAACAGCCATCATCAAGTGGAGAAAATATGGCACAAAAGTGACATAACCAAGAACTGGACGTCCCTCCCAAATTGATGAGAAGAAAACTTGTCAGAGAGGCTGCCAAGACGCTGACAGCAATATTGAAGGAGCTGCAGCAATTTCTGGCAAAAAAAGTACATGTGAAAACAATCTCTGGTCTTCTTCATACAGTATATGTTTGTTTTTTTGGGCTAGATGGAAGCCTTATCTTACAAAGAAAAACATCCAAATCTGGCTACATTTTGCAAAAACACCATTGAAATCTCCCAAACACGTGGGAGAATGTGTAATGGTCCATTGAAACCAAAGTTTAACTTTTTTGCCATAATTCCAAAAAAGTACTGTGTTTGGTGCAAACACAACACTGCTCATCACCAAAAGAAACCTACAGAGAACCAACTTTGTCATGGTGGAGTGAATTATGAACAGTTCCAAATTCTGGTCACCGTTAGCACAAAAGCTTCATGTGTCTCAAAGAAAGCTCAAACATCTCAGGAAAAGCCTTCTAGACCATCTGAACTTTATTTGGTGTTATTCAGAGGCACTCTAAATGGTGGCAGGTGTGCGCTGACTATCTTGAATGTGATTTGTTAATTCTGAAAACAGCCACATCATCAGTTACACAAGAGTGTGCAGACTTGTCCAACCATTATCTCAGTTGTTTATCTTCACTTGCCCTCTCAAAAATATTTTTCTTTCAATTGAGTTGCACAGGTTATATGTCTCACAATAATGGTAAAAGAAAAAATATTTTGAAATGATTTATCTTGGTTTCATTTTCTATATCACAATAAAATGTCATTTTAACAAGGGTGTGTACACTTTTCGTACCTACTGTAATATACACTCCCGTCCAAAAGTATAAGAGCAGTGAGGTCAGTTCCTTTATTTTTGCTGTAGACTGAACATATTCAGTATGGCTTTGACACACAAAAGATGAGTATGATACAAGATATCATCAAAATGTTTGCTCTTTCTCCCCAGGTATTTACATCTGTATACTCAACTTAATTATACCACATTTTGTTTGGACCCATCTATCTTTGTCAGTGAATATATTTAGAGGTGTAACCAATAGGCTTTACACGATCAGGATGTTTAGGGCCGATCAGTTTAAAAAAACATTAACCGATCACCGATTCAATCACAAGATGGAGGAATGTGTCTATTTAAATGACCTGTTTGTTTACTGTTTATACTTGTGCACTTACTTGCTCAAAAATTATATTTACAAAAAATAATGTATCTTTGTTCATCTATTTATGCCAGTGAGGCATAGTGACAGACAGAACAAATGAATGGTCTTCAATTAGATGGCAAGAAGTACATACAGTAATTAATGTATCCACTTTTTGTGAAATTTTGGTTGTTGGTGTGCCGTGAGATTGTTCAATTGTAAAATATGTGCCTTGGCTCCATAAAGGTTGGAAATCACTCCTCTACTCAGGTCATGTATTCTAATCAGACAGGTCAAACCAACATGACAATATAACAGAAATAATGGGTGCTAACTTACTATAATTAAATTACTTGATTGTAATTAAATTACTTCACCCTCTACGAAACTTTAGAGCATGAGTCGACATAACGCTGGCATGTTTATGTACACTAGCACTAGCTTGCTAGGCTACAGAACGTTTTGTTGCCTGCTTGCGAGCTGCATCGTATTAAAAGTATGTGAACATACCTCAAGCAAGCCTTAAGCGAACGTCCTCTCCTGAGCACCGGTGACCACCAACACGTTTTTCCCCCATTTTGTCCTTTTTTCCAGTCGGCACGGTCCACTCTTGTTGTCGTCGCCACGGTAACTAGTGTATCTGGTCGCATTTGAGTTGACAAGATAAAGATAAAATGATCGTAAAAAACGGGATGCGGTGATATAGGAATACAAGATATTATTGCAGTAGTCTGACATAGTGCAATCGTGAAATAACAAATTGTTCTTGTAGTCTGAGCCAGGCATTACGTGTTGTCTGTATCAGACGTGTTGCCTGTCCCACACCGCCAACATTTCTTTTTTTTTTTAAATACCTTTATTGGCCGTCAGATATTTACAGTACTACGTCAAAAGACACTCGACAAGGCTAAAAATAAACTAGATTTTGGATTCAAATATACTGCGGACGATGGCGACGCGGAGTAAATGTCTTTTGCGGAGCCGATCAATGACGTCATTGATCAGATCGGCGAATTATAACATTAAATCGGCATAAAATGCTAATTATCGGCCGATACCGATCAGGCTGATAAAATCGGTGTTAAGTCTAGTAACCAGCATTTATATAAAAAAAAAAAAAAAAAAGAGGGATTTGTCTCTCTGTTAAAGAGAAGACGAGATCTGTAAAAAAAGATTAAAAATAAGAGCCATTGCAATAACATTGGCCATCGCAAATACAACCATCTAAACTGCCTTGAAGAAAAATGAAGCCACTTGTGTAGTAATAGACATCGAACAGGTACACCAAGCAAAATAACAGTCGATGATGACAGAAACATTTTAAGAGCCATAAAGAAAGACTCTTAAACAACTATTAGGTTTATCAGCAACAACCTCCAGAGGGCAGGAGTGAAGGTTAAGGTCATGAACCAAAATACAGATGCTACACGAGAAGATGCAAACTACTCATTAGCAAGAAGAACAGGAAGGCCAGGCTGGTATTTTCCCAAAATGAATACAGAAACTTAAAAAGTCCTGGTCTACACATGCTGGACCAACCAAAACACATAGGTAAGGAAAACATTCCACATGTTTCAATTATCCATCCATCCATCCATTATCTGAGCCGCTTATCCTCACAAGGGTCGCGGGAGCGCTGGAGTCTATCCCAGCTATCATCAGGCAGGATGCGTGGTACACCCGGAATTGGTCGCTAGCCAATCGCAGTGTTTCTATTATATACATGCTATATTATTATTTTGCATCGTATATTATTATTATTACATATAAATATCACTGTAGTATCTATTCCAATACTTTTGCTCACCTAAAAATATGGTGTTTTAGTACCAATAAATAATTACTCAATGAGAGGAAATTCAAGTCTTTTAAGTTGTGTATCCAATCCAGATGTAAATACCTTGGGGGGGAAGCTGTTGATCTCGTCTGATATCTCTTTTGATGTCAAACCCAAATGTTTTTAGTCTACAGCAAGAATTAGGGAAATGGCATCATAGTTCCAAAACTTTGAGAGGGGATTATATTATCACTACAGCTTGTTAACATTCATTCCGGTTTTCATTGTTTTCAATGGGAACATTGTTTAAATATACAGTGGAACCTTGATTTAACGGACTAATGGGGGGTGGGTGTCATCTGTTACTGTTATTGAAGCACTTTTGTCTGTGGCCATATGCACCATATTACGGTCCAGTACAAAAGTATTGTTTAGTGTTTTTCTTTCGTGGCCTAAAACGCCCAGTCCAGTTTTAACTTTCATCCAGACTTACCCCGCTGGTGTGCTTGGTGTTGACAATCAGATATTGTAGTGGCGAGTCGAGGCGCGTCCCTTTCATGAGCTGCGATGAATTAGTGTGCTTCCTCTTTCCACCAACGGCTTGACCAAAAACTGTTACTGTACTAAAAAGAGCATGTTCCACAATTCCAGATACGTGTCTTAGTGTTGTCTTAAAGTTTTGTCATTTTACCGCTGCTGCACTCTCTCTCACGCGCATGCTCTGTCTTAACGTAATGAGAGGTGACATTTACCAGAGCTCTATGTGACAATAGATAGAACTCCTGCCATAACCCATTGCCTGGAAATGTTGCCACATTCAACTTGGCCCCCGCATTTTAATGAATTGTCTTTGATGGGAATGTCATCACATTCAACATGGCCGCCACGTAGGCACGTCTGTTGGCTGGATCTAGTCATATTGTACTGTATATCTGTGCCCCAGAAATACGTGTGTCCCAGTGTCTGCCTGTAATGCACTACAGTGCCAGTACAGAACAAATTCTGGAACTAACTGACTTTGTCAATGGCGGTTTAAGTGACAACTGGAAACTATTTTTGGACACATGTACTGTCCAGGCAGTCTGTTACATCCGATATCTGTGAAATTGGGGTCCTTAAAATCAAGGTTCCACTGTACAGTATGAACAAACCAGAGTTTGACCAGCAATGTGGAAAGGATTGTGCTCAACCCTAGACCCGCTGCACACCGAGCGACTCAAACGTGACTGAATTGGACAATCTTCAAAAATTACAGTTGGCGACTGAGTGTGTGTAAGCTCATGTGCATTTTTCATTGGCTGTTACCAATCACTATCAATAAAATTTTGAACCACAGCACAGTGGCAGAGGTTCGGCCACTTATGAAAACGAGTTGCCAAACTTAGAACACTGCGCGACAGTTCAGTCGGTTTCGGCCACGTCGCTTGGTGTGCAACGGGCCTTAGAGGTTTCACTGTATATTTTCAGAGTCCACTAACTATAATGTTAACCATCAGACCAGTGCCCCATTGGAAGTAAGTGTGCCTGAAAAAAAGACAGCACACATGCAGCCAAATGATCAAACTGGGGGCTTATTGGCTTCACTCCATAAGGTTTTTTTTCCTCCCCATTCTGCCTGGGTGCTTTTGCAACTCAGCACAATTTGCTTGGCTTCCAAATTGTTTTCCATAGCATGCCTTGGTAACACTGAAGCTATTGCTTTCTTCTGTCCCTTTCTTTCTCCAAGGCACCTTTCTTTCTCACCTCCCTCCCATGATTTTCACCTGACTACGTGCTGCTCTTTTCTTTGTTGATTCCTGTGCCTTAGAGCCAGAACCAAAACACCTCAACAGACCCTATAATGTACTTTTGAATGTATATTTTATTGGTTGTGATATTTACACCACTTGCTAATGACATGCCTCTCAGGTCTTTACTGTAGAAGAGGTGTTGTGCATCACACACATATGTTCCCAAACTATGCTGAATCTTGCTCTCTCACAACTTATTACATCTATTGCCAAGTGTCTTTAGTTTGACTGTATTTATTTATTATTCTTTTTTTTGTAATTACAGGAATTATTTTTTTCCCATTTATGTTGCCCTCATTTGTGGTTTCCCTCTTGCAGTAAATCTAAAAGTCAGAACTTCTTTTTTGTTTCATACTCTGGCAAATATATAAATACAAAAGTCAAAACCAAATGCTTTTATGTTTGATAACATTCCTATTTTCTTATTCCTTGCTATGCACAAAACCAAAATCTGTATACTGTTTGTAAAAATTGGCAGTAGCTTTTCGTCATTTTAGTGTGCCTGCCATTTTCTGTGGACAACCCATAAGACAAAAATGCATTTTCGTTTTATATTACGTGTTTGGTGCTTTTGATGACATATTAACCTATCTGCCTATTATTCTACTTTCTTCTATTACTAGTATTTCTTTGTCCTGGGACTCTGAAAGCTGTTGGGGAACCATCCTTTCAGTTCGAAGCGGAGCAACAAGCTGGTGCCTGGTGCAAAGATCCACTGCAAGCTGCCGACAAGATCTACTTCATGCCTTGGACTCCTTATAGGACAGACACTCTAATTGAATATTCCTCCCTGGATGACTTCCAAAATGCCCGGCAAACAATTACCTACAAGCTTCCCCACCGGGTGGACGGGACTGGATTTGTGGTCTATGATGGTGCTGTGTTTTTCAACAAAGAGCGCACCCGAAACATAGTCAAGTTTGACCTGCGAACTCGAATCAAAAGCGGGGAGGCGATCATCAACAATGCTAATTACCATGACACGTCACCCTATAAGTGGGGTGGTAAAACAGACATTGACCTGGCCGTAGATGAGAACGGCCTGTGGGTAATCTACGCAACAGAGCAGAACAACGGCATGACAGTGATCAGCCAGTTGAACCCATACACGCTGCGTTTTGAGGCGACATGGGAGACAGCCTATGACAAACGCTCAGCCTCCAATGCCTTCATGGCCTGTGGAGTGCTCTATGTGGTCCGCTCCACCTATGAAGACAATGAAAGCGAAGTCAGCAAGAGCATGATCGATTATATCTACAACACTAAGCAGAACCGTGGGGAATATGTTGATATCCACTTTCCCAACCAGTACCAATATATTGCGTCTGTGGATTATAATCCGCGAGATAACCAGCTCTATGTGTGGAATAATTTTTACATCCTGCGATATAATCTGGAGTTCGGGCCACCGGATCCAGCTCATGGTAAGAGCGCTACAAATAATGTTGAATTTTATTCCCTCAATTGTGATTGTCGACATTTTTGCAGATGAACGCCAATATCAGTATAAGCACATTAATGCACAAACAAATATTTAATTATATTAACTGATGGGTATATGTCATGTCTCGAGAGCTAGATAGATAGCTCTTTGTCCGAGTATATTGCATTCATGTTCGTGTGGGAATTTTGACATTCACTCATCAAAATTTTAGCTTTCTTCTCATGAGACTAAGTATACTTCTTTCTGTAACTCTAAATTATTTTTTTAAACACAGGAATTGTCTGATATAATGTAATATTGTTTTGTTTTTTTCAGTGTGGCCCTGACACTTTTTCCTTTTCAGTATAGCGTAACTTTGAGGTGTAGGGTTCAAAGATTTGTGGGGTCTGTGCTAAACAACACCTTGAAGCAGGCTGCCATATCATAATAAATCAGTATCTTGTGGATTCAGGGAGGTTGACCATGTGGGCATTTCCAGAGTCTTGCAAAAAGCTCAAGGGACCCGTGCTAGTGTATTTTATTTATTAATTTTTTTTCTGTAGAGAGATATACTCTAAGCCCTGGAAACATACATGCCCGGACAGGTGCAAAGACTAGCCTGGGGCAAGGTTAAATAATTCCCCAAGTGATGCTGGAAATCTAGATCTCTACTGGACATTAAATAACTTCATATGCTATAAAATAGTTTAAGGATTTAAGGGTCTACCAAAGAGACACAAAGGGAACAAATATCAAACAGCCAGGTTTTTATTTGAAGGACTTGTTTTTAAATGAGTTGGCATGAAGCTGAGAAGGGGTCCTACAATAGACCCTACCCTAAGAATATCCATCCATTTTCTGTACCGCTTATCCTCACATGGGTTGCGGGCATGCTGGAGCCTATCCCAGCTATCTTTCGGGCGAGAGGCGGAGAACACCCTGAACTGGTCACCAGCCAATTGCAGGGCACATATAAGCCAATAGCAGGGCACATATAAACAAACCATTCACACTCACATTCACACCTACAGGCAATTTAGAGTCTTCAATCAACCTACCATGCATGTTTTTGGGATGTGGGAGGAAACCAGAAGAAAACCGGAGAAAATCCACGCAGGGACGAGGAGAACATGCAAACTCCACACAGGCGAGGCTGGGATTTGAATCCCAATGCTCAGAACTTTGAGGCGGATGTGCTAACCAGTCGACCACCATGCCGCCACCCCTAGGAATATAATAACAGTAATTAAGATAATCCTTCCACACCCTGAGTCCTAAATCCATGTCCTGCTGAATGCAGTCAGTTAGGAGTCAGTGAGGTCAAGCAACTTTTTCACAGATTATCACTGGGCTCAGAATTTGGTAATGTGTTTGCTTGTCGACTTTGGTATTGATAGGGGTAGGGCTTTGGGAGTTAAAATGGGTTGAGCCAGTTGAACCACAAAACGCAAGGCCAAGGCAGGTCTTGATGTAATAATGACTATTATCTATGTTTAAGAGCAAAATAAATCAGGAAAAATGTACGACGAGTAGAATAAGGTGATCATCATCAGGGAAAATAATGACTTTTCTATTCTCTAAATAGCATTTACTATACTCCTAGTTTGAATTATACTGCATACTTCTTTTATATAAAAAATATTGGTGCCAGTTTAAGGACTACAAAATAGTTCAAAACAGCTCAGTCAGATCGAAACACCTACTTTTAGAGAATTTTAAGTAGCTGGATTTCAGTAGACACAAAAATGGCATAGATTCAAAGTTAGAGTTTATATAACAAAACAACAATTTTCTGGTAGTTGTGTGAAGAACTGTCTTCATATATTTCTTCATAGGCTTAAATTTTTAAGACCGATTAACTCAAGGGCTAATTTCAAGAGCTGTATTGTGACACTACCATTACAGAACAGCAGTTGCAGCTCAAACAACAGATTTTATGTAGTTGAGCTGTGTATTAACAGAGTTCTAACTTTACTTATCATTTGAGAAATAAGAAACCTCCCTGACAATAATATGAATGTGTAACTGTTTGTACTCCTTCACATGTACCCCAAGACCCAAAGAAATACGTTAGAATTTGATGGAATTTGTTGAGAAAGATATCCACCAACATATTTTCTCTACAGTATATTAGTGTCTTGTCTGTCTTGTATGTTTTGTGTTGTCTATGAGGACTTTGTTCTCGCTTCTTGACAAATGTGTGGTCTTGCTGCTGACTAATGTATGTCTAGCATCAGTCAATGAGCGCAGGGGAGAATAGTCTGAGATGATCATCCATATGTCAGTAAACTTGTCCTCCCACATGGCTGATGTTGACACATAAATGATGGGCACTTTCGTTTGTCTATCGCCAAACAGCCTCTTTGCGATGTCTTCATGCTCGGCGCATTGACTTTGCCACAACCACAGTGTTCTAGCTGCATGTTTTGAGCTATAATATGATTTTTAAAAAAAATAAAATAAAATTCTCGATTTGCTGAAGCCACGAAGCATTGATGACAACGTTTTGGCATCTAATTGTGCAGAAATTATTTTTACATTTCCAATGATGAATGTAATGATGATGTTGAAGCTACAGACAAATGATCTGCAGGGTGTTTTAATCAAAGCAAATATGTAAAAGACAAGTGGCGATGTTACAGCAGCTAGTGATGCATTCAGCAATCAACAAAGACTGCACTCCATGCCTGGCTCTCTTTGTCCGCATTTGTCAAGTTGCACAAACATGTCACGTTCCCTCGTTCGTCTTGGTATTCAATCGCGGCAAAGTGATGTTGAGACTCTGTGTGGCAGAGAGTTGGATTGTTGTCAAGTCCAATATCGCTGCTCATGTTGAGGCTAGATCATCTCTTGTAGGATTATCGGGGAGTGGATGAGGTCACATCCAACAAGCATCTCCACTGGAAGTGGACATTAAATGGGTCACTAAGTCCCTCGCTTGGCTTTGACGAGCAGCACCATAATCCACTCGTTTACTCATGGGTCTGTGCCTTTGTTCCTTCTTGCATATGGGAGCAAGTAAAAAAACATATTCCTGCATCTGTTCTTTCACTGAGATACCGTAATTAAATTGATTTGAATGTGTTATTCTCACTGAAATCTTATTAGCCACCTATTTTATGAGTAATTTATTCATGACAAGCCCTGATATGTATATGTATATATACATGCAAATCAGTCGCATTTCGGCAAAATTCGCCGTTTTGAACTCAAAATATGCCATATACGTAAATCGTATAGATCCGATGAGTTTTTCCTGGAGGGGGGGGTCACCGACACTGACGTCATAGGCTGTTTCGTACTCCGTGAACGCTGGCAGCGAGAGCCATTCCACACACCCACCATCCACACACAGATCCACGGCGGACTAATATGTGGCCTGAGGTTCCGCCTGTGTGCTCCAAGTCACAGGAGTTGACGAGACCAGAAAAAAACGCCGATTTTGCTGTTAATAAGTCACGGTACTTTTACTCCGTTACAATGATCTAAATATCGCTCTCTACTTTAATTTAACAATTATTGCTTATTTATCAACTATTTTGTGCGTGTGACTACGACTTCCGCATTGGGCGCTGTTTGCGGCATACAATTTAAGAGCTAGTGACGTTTAAGTCTAGTTCACCATTTTTGGTGATCAGATCAGCCAGTGTGGTATTAGTTGCACTGGTCTTTTGTTTTTTTCCGTTGAGGTGCTGCGGGTTGTGGTCCCAAGTGGAACCGCGAAGAACACGAAATATCGGTGACAAGAGCTGATCCGCTAGTACATTTTATATTAATTAGGAAACGCGGCTACAATTATCTAATTAGTTTACCGATGTTAAATGTATTAAGCGACGGAGCCCTGTTAAGGATTATTTCACAACACAGAATTAACTAACTTCAAATTCAGAAATGGCCAATAAAAACAGAAAAAAATATTGTACTTAATATTTTCCTGGAGGATGTATTTGGGATTAGCCTTTGAAGTTGGTAATAGTGAAAAAGGAAGTGAAACAGACAATGATGATTTATTTTCTAGAATGAGTCTGAATCTTAAAGAGGAGGATGCTATTCATGTGGCAAAGCTTGAAGGAGGCATCAGGTGCACGTGTAGATGGGCCTGACTCAGGTTTGAGGCCAGAACAAAAAAGCAAAGAAATGAGGCAAATTTAATTTAAATCTTAAATTTGTACATCGACATGTACTTGAGCGGTGTAAATAAGTTTTTCTGCGTGAAGAATTGATTTTTTTATTTGAATTTGTTTGCCTTATTGTACTCTTTAGAGTCTTCCAGATTGCTTAATTTATGTTACAATAAAAAAAAAAATCTCTGTGGGGGCTCAAGGGATCCCCCCAGACCCGCCCTAAAATGTTTTGGGTTTTTTGTCACCTTTTTCATGCCTTTGGTGTTTGCATGTCTGTATGTGGCATTAAACTGACAAATAAGCATATCAAAAGCAAAAGCATTTATTAATATTATTTTTTTTTTTCAACAAATGAGCACAAACAGCCTATATTTGCTGCCTCGATGGGACATAGGTGAGCTTTGGTAGCCATTATATTTCTATATATCTATGCTATATATCTCCCATGTGACAGAGTTAAATTCTAAATCACTGCCATATAAACGCCTTCGGCACGACATTTAGTGCCCACGCAAATCAAGTCCTCCATTCTTAAATTTTCTGTACCGCTTCTCCTCACGCGGGTTGCGTGTGTGCTGGAGTCTATCCCAGCTATCTTCGGGCGAGAGGCCGGGTACACCTGAACTGGTCGCCAGCCAATTGCAGCAAATCAAGACCTCCTTTTTTTAACTGTGCAGATGTCAATACATTTGCATACAGTTTCGAGCCCTGTTGCATTATACCTGTACATCTGTAAGAAAGTGTCGAAGAAAAATGTTTCAAATGGTAACGTGCTGCTCACACATGTACTTCGCCAATTGCTTTACAGGGCTCCACATGTAGGCCAAAGAATACCCTGCGCAGTGTGTAATGGAAGTGCTTAACAGTGCACAAATGTTCTGGCGTTACCGATGCACAGACATGCGTTCACCCCAGAGAGAGAGTGCCTTTTAGCATTTGATAAATTTAAAGCTTTCTCATAAGTACCGCTGTGATATATTGTCTGTGCTGGCGCTTACATGGAGTTCAAACTTTACATGGAAATATTTAGAGGGAATGCAGGAAAAACAGAGACATAAGAGACTTTCATCATCAAGCTTTCACAGCCACCTGAGGTGTTTGGCTGAAATATCAGTTGTTGCCTCCTCGCTCAACTATGCAGCAGCAAGCAAGCATTAGAATGCGTTTAAAACAACCAATTTGATTGTTTGCCTTGACAACACCCCCACCATCTTTTTCCCTCCCCTGCTTCCTGTCAGCTGCCCAAGTAGACACACAAGTGAAAAACGAGTGAGTACTGATGTGTAAAATCCCCCTTTTTGGTTTTGTTTCTCAGTCCTGTCATAATCTCAGCCACCACATCTTATTGACTCCCCTTTGACTCCCTCTATTGCAGGTTCTTCTTTGGTCTTTTCTCTTTTTCCCTCGAGAATACCTTACATTACCTATTAAAGCCCCAATTCCCTGAGGGTGCACAGGGACTTTTCACTGGGCTGCTATCTTAAAAGGTACTGCTGTTCTGCCCTGTGATGCTATTGCAGCTAGAAATGTGTACTTTCTTGGCTTTGAAAGAAGAAAAAAAAGGATAAAAACAGTACATTAGTGTAGCTGGCCCTTTTAAGGAACTGGACTCTGACTGTACTACAATTTTCTTCCAAGAGTGCACAAGTACACTCATTCGTCATTTAATGTGTTTTTTCTGGCGTTCTTCCTGAAGTCAAATCTAAAGCCTTCGTCAAACTGTTCAAATCATACCAAATGAGCACTGCAGACTAAATGACAGGATTTAAGTAAATCCTTAGCAATGCCTTTGGGAAACTGTACAGACGGCCGTCACGCATGTCTAGTTTAGACATTTAAAAATATTTATTAACAAGTTGTAGAATTTTACAGAGAGGACTTTTTTTAAATTCCAACTGCAATACATTATTGCACTGAAACTGCTGATATTTTGCTTTAGGTTTTAAGCCTTATGCTGAACTTGCCTTTTCTCATGGGAAGTGACTGTGCTGTGGAAGTCCCATGTTCCTATCAATCAGTTTTCCATCCAAATGTGTCACCACTAGTCATCCTTAGCTTGTTTTCACCATCCTGAAAATTTTAAAAACAGTTTTGAGGGTTCCCATCTGAGGACAGTAGAGTGGTTGAGTGGTTACCACTGTCTTCCTAACAGTACAAAGGCGTGTGTGCGTGCATGTGTGCATTTGCATTCTAGTGTGTGCGTGCGTCAATAAACATTTTGAAATGCACATGTCATCAGATCTACACTGTCTAAACCCACTACGTGACCAAGAGCATTAGACTTGTTGAAGCCCTCTAAGTTGCCACCTGGTCTGTACACGTCACATGATGGGTAGAATTTCATCTCAGCTTATTTGAGATAGCTGGAACTGTGAAGAAGAAGCTAGCAACATAAAGGGATGACTGTGTGAAGGTCAACTTCTTTATTGCCGGGCTGCCACTTGTTTTTCCTCCCATGGAGCTTTTTTTACCCGGTGTCATACTTTGACTCCTGACATCGTAAGTCGTTACGATATTCAGGTGAAGTTAACTGAAGTGATGAAATCCCACATTAGAGATTTACACACACAAGTCTGTGATTTTATGTTATGGGAGAACAACCCAGTGTCTGTTGGGTTTAGCATATGTTCAGTACGTGAGGTGAGGACATCACGTTTCTTCCATTAAACATCATTAGACATAAAGGCCATTTATCATTTGCCCAACCCTCTCCTGGTATACCACATATTTATACAAAAACACCTCGAGATAGTTTCTCAAATTCTGAAGTTGCAAAACATGGTTACGAATGCTAAAAACTGTGAGGCTGAATGAAATAAACCTGGGGTTAAGATTTAAACTTTCAAAGAGTTGTTGTACATGAATGAGAGTTGAGCCAACAGTATCAATTTTGTTTGATTACAGTCGGACTGTGAAACAAGGCCTATTAAAATAATTTCAACTCAGACTTTACATTGGTCCCGCGTCACTCCCTGATACACGCATTTGAAGGGATTTACTCACATGGGCTTTATTATTGTTTGGTCTTTTTCCTGAGCTGCGCCTATGTATGTCTTTTCTTATTGCAAAATTTTCATGTCTGCCATGTGTGCATCAGCATGTGAGCTTGTGTGGACAGTCATCCCTGAAATAGACACCCTCTTGTCTGCACAGCATTAAATATCAGTCTGCTCGGCACATTTGGAGTTTATACTTGAAATTTGAGGCACATACAGTACAGAAAAAAGCTGCGGGGGGGGGGCAAGCTGGAGTGTGCCAGCTGCTACGTCTGTTCTTTATATTTTGCTGTCAAAGTGTAGATTACTGTGCAATCGTGTGAATGTGCTCCTTTGTATGAGTTTTCACATAAATTCACATTTGATGTGTGGGAAACAGCAATACAACAGTAACTGACATAAATTAGCTATTAGGTTATGTTCCATGAAATGTGAACATACCGTATGTATTGTGCCCCAGCTCCAATGGATATGGCTCATGGGAAATTATTAGATTTTATTTTTGCTTTGCTTTCCTCATATTTACTGCTGATATGCAAGCAATCAAATGCAGTTTTCCCGCCTCACACTCATAAATACAACAGAGAGTGAAAGACATGTAATCCAACTTCCTTTGGGCATTATCACTATTATTGGCAGATATCAGAATGCATCACAAACATCTGAATCATAGCACTGCTTCGTAGTCAAGAACATAGGTGCAGGGTATTTTGAGAGGACTAACTGAATGCATGTTGTGAGGGTGGCTATAGGAGTAACAGAGATGAAATCGTTTACACTTTTTTTCACTCTTCATCACCTCAAACCTAATTTATTTATCATCCATCTCGAGTCTTTGTACTTTCATAAAGACCAAGTGTGGCTTCTCTCCAAAGGCACCAGCACGCTAGTCATGTTTGGAATTCCATTCACTTTTAACTTAACCAATTCCTCCCCCATCAGGAGGTTATTACCACCCAAGAGCGTACAAAAAGTCTGGTAAATCTCCCACAAAATAGGAACAAGGAGGTAAAGCCTCTAAACTTCCTTGCTTGAAATCATCTGGAGATTACGCCGTGCTGTCTTTTTATGAGAATTTAGTCGAAAATGTATGCTGGGTTACGCTGTGTAATAATAAAAATAAAACGCTGCTGCACTTCGAAAACAGCATGTCCTGTCATAACACACACCACAAACATGGCAAACGTGCTGCAAACAAAACACTATTTGACCGTAGTTTCAAAATGGATTGGTTTAAGATTAGGATTATCCTACTGAGCCCTAAACTCTCTTTTGGGATGTATTTTTACATTCTCCTTGCTTTTAGGGATTTGCTGGCTCTGATAAGTATATGAGTTCAAATATGACAGCAGAGAACAAACAGTACCAAAATATAGTCGAAAATAATGTGCAATAATCACAAGCTTTCACTTTTTCATTTATATGGAATATCTTTTTTAAAAAAAGATTATTCTGCTTGTGAGATGGGGAAAGTCCAAAAATATCCATATGGACTATACATTGGCAAAATAATCGATTAGTCAATGGTAATAATTAGGGCGGAACAATTTATTGTTTTCTGATTGAAATTGCTATTTCAGACACGCGATCGTGTGATTGCCAAAGCTGCAGTTTTTTGTTTTTTTTTGTTTTTCTTTTTGGCAGCCCTCCTACCTGACCTAGAATCTATGTGTCAACTATAGTATCCCACCAAACTCACCAATCAGCTCCGAGCTAGTAAAAACAAAACGGCGCATCCACGTCGCACAGTCACCCATCCTCCCTCCTCTCCCAGCTGCTTGCAAACTGGGTGGAATGCTACGGTCTAATCCCGTGTTTCCATTACGAGTCATCATTCGGTGTGTGGCAGTCCTCAGCCTGTGTTTTAGAACCAGGTTGGGAGAGGTTCTGAAAAGCGGTGCGGGTCACCGCTCGGCCTCGGAAAAGTGTAATGGAGAAGCAACCAAAAGGATGGCTGGGAGTAGAACCACTACAATGGAAAAAGGGCATAAGCTAACTTGTTCAAAGTCCGCACCAGGTATGAGCTGCACTTGCTAGCAGGCGCGCCTGAACACTACCCTTCCACGGTGCGGATCATCTCCTCTAAGTGACTAATCCTTGCCTCCATGGCGGCAAATCTGACATTTACCGTAATCACAAAAAGTGGAGGAGGAGTAGCTAAACATGCAACACACCGAGAAAGATGAGATAACAAGGGAATACAGAGGATCCATAATATGCTAACATGAAATGTTGAGTAGCACTTTTAATAGAACTCTGACTACAACCGCAAAACAGCGGAGAGCAACCAACTATGAACAGCAAATTAGCAGGTAAATTAATGTGTCAAAAGAGAAAATAATAGAACAGCGAACAGCTATACACTGAACAAGCATGCTCCCCAAAACCGGAAATGAATTGGTTACCGCGTACGTCAGCCAGGACAAGGCTCTTATATGGTCAAAACTAAATTAGTATATTAAATATTTATAATATCAGCTGTTATTTGTGTTTGTTTGCTCTATTTTGTACCATGAAGTTCTGAGTTTTGAGTTCTATGCAATGATCTGTCTCAAAATTACATTATGTATTTGTGTTTTTAATCAATTAAATTTTTCAAACAGCAGTCTATGACAAAGGTAGGAAAAAAACTATGTAGTCATATACGAGCTTACATTTATGTACACTGCATTACATTGTACATTAGTGCAATTTTAAACCTTTTTGGTAAAAAAGGAAGCTATTTTTACATACGGTATTACATGTAATTACATATTTATATATGTATAACAGCATGCACTAAAATTTTATGGATTATGTTTAACATGGTGTCCGTCCATCCTAGAACAAACTTCATTTGATTTAGACACTGAGTTTTAATTTACTATTATATTTAAAAAATATATTCATTATAATCCCTCTAAGGGTAAATTAAACTCACAATCTGCTGTATATTTGTGTTGTTCAACACACAGAGAACACATGTTGGCACGGGGTGCGCAAACAGTGCTGCACATCCTGAGCTGCGGGGTGGGGTGGGGGTCGATGCCTTGCTTAAAGAAGCAGACTCGCATCTCTCCAACAACTACTGTAGTTTCCATTTTACATTTGTTCACAGCGAGACTCGTATCGTGGCCCTCTGGTTAAAAAGCCCAAGTCCTCCCAGAAGAGCTACTGCAGCCCCTTAACCTAAGATTTAAGAGTCTGGACCAACCACACATTGTCGATTGAAAGGGGAGCCATTACGCATAATATATAAGACACACATGCTGTCAGTTTTCATTTGTTAACCTAGGTTGACTGTGCCCTGGTGATGTCTCATCTGAGGTTCGTGTGTGTGTCTGTGTGTGTGTGTGTGTGTGTGTGTGTGTGTCTGTGTGCGCGTGTGTGTGCGCACTCTGGAGCTCTTATGTTGACTGTGCCCAGGTGATGTCTCATCTAAGGTTTGTGTGTGTGTGTGTGTGTGTGTCTGTGTGTGTGCGCACTCTGTAGCTCTTATGTTGAGGCAACCCAAGTTGCTCTCCTTCCTTTCCCCTCCTGGGTTCCCGTCTCATTGTCTGTTGTCAGTTGTAGACCTTTAACCCCAACAATAACACAACCACCAATATTGTACACTCCAGTGAAACAATGTGTTGGTGTTTAATTACAGAAAGAGGTTATGAATAAAGTCTGTTCTGAATATTAGCATGCTTTGGAGGATGTCGCTACATGCACTCACGCTTTGTGACAGCTAATTGAAGGTTCCCTTGAGCTGATTGCAGCACAGACATAATAAGGATCCTGGCGTGCTTACACCACACAGCCCAAAAGAGGAATGAAAGCTGGTATTCAGTCATGTGCTACCAGACTCATGGCCAACAGCAGCTCTACTTAAATTTGTCAATTTAGACATCTCTGTGAAAAAGAGGCTATTTTAATACCTTTGGGTTAATTCCTCACAGCCTTTATTGGATTAAATTAAACCCAGCTATGACAAAAAGGTAATACGATTATTGTGTCGCTAGCTGGCTGGATTACAGACTGCCAGCAGTGAGCGGAGTCTGTGTACATGAACAGCAATGGTCAGAGTGGCTGCATTGTTTATGCATGAATTTCTCTGGACAGTAGACCCTGCATTCATATTAGCCTATTTCTCATGTAGGAAAGTGGATTTGTCGTCATTATAAACCTCCCAAATGGAATGCTTTAGCAGTTCAACTAATGCTGATTTCATTATTTTTTTCATCAATGTAGACACTTCATATTCTAGGGTTATTTTCTTTCTCAGAGCATTGAATTGATCGCAACTGGACTGTTCTTGTTGTCTCGGAAGATTTAATTCCCCTCGTCCGAGCAGGCTTCATCAGTTCATGCAACGAGGCTTAGTTAGGACAGACAAGCCTTGTCTTGGTTCCCTTGTCCTCACACCTTTTTCAGAGTGGTTCGGTTTTCTGTGGTGAAATTCGTAATCACTTAGCCTTATTGCATGACAGATTCAGAGAATGTTCCGATGACTCACCCAACCAAGGTCATATTGAGAACACAAAATATCTTTATGGTAGATGCGTACATAGCTTAATTTCACATTTAAGGTTTCTAAGGTAACATTTTGAAACCGTAAAGTGCAGTAGTAGTATATATAGTATTAGTAGTATATATAGTAGTATATTGGTTTACATAGTAGAGCCCGAATGATGAATTGCCGATTAATCAGGCCTATTATAGCGTAACAGCGATAAATCGACATTGGTTACTGCAACCGATGTATTAACTATTATGCTGCAGGAAGATTCAGTTACGCTGCTCCTGTATGTGGCTTTAAAGACTTTGGATTTTGCTTAGTAAAACTGCCGTGCTGATTGTTATATTATGAGATTTTCTGAATGTTTTTAGCTTGTACTGTTTAATGTGTTTGTTGTAGGGCTGGGCGATCTGGCAATATATATATATATATATATATATATATATATATATATATATATATATATATATATCGTCTAATCGTGATTATTATTTTTTTATATAGTTTTTAAACATTTTAAAATAGCCTGTTTTAAAGCATCTATACTGAAAACTAAAGAAGCTAGAGTATACATTCATTCATTCTGTCTTTGGGTGGGATAGGCAGAGAGACAGGAACACCCCTGTATCTATTCTTGGGCGTGCTGGAGCCTATCCCAGTTCAGGTACACCCTGAACCAGTCGCCAGCCAATTGCAGGGCACATATAAACAAACAATCATTCACACTCACATTCACACCGACGGGCAATTTAGAGCCTTCAATTAACCTACCATGCAAGTTTTTGGGATGTGGGAGGAAACCGGAGTACCCGGAGAAAACCCAGGCAGGCACGGGGAGAACATGCAAACTCCATACAGGCGAGGCCGGATTTGAACTCAGGTCCTCAGAACTGTGAGGCAGATGTGCTAACCAGTCGACCACCGTGCCGCCAAGCTAGACAAGCTCAACATCTTATTAATGCCTTTTGTTAAAGTCAATAATTAAAACAATAACCGCAACATGATATTAGCATACTTACTAAGCAAATAAAATACATAGAAAAATATAGGAACACTTTTCACTCAACAGTGCAGCAAATGTAGAAAAATATAATAAAATATAGTCCTGAGTTACAAAATAAACAAAGTGCCCCCTTGGGCTAATGAAGATACCTTGAATTGTAATTGTATCATTCTCCAGTTATGACGCGACATAGCCTGTTAACGTTATTGATAATTTCAAATGTGCATCATCTTTAATAACACATACAGATTAACTAGTTTTTCCATTTTACAAACCACCCGAATAATGATTACAGGATTGATTGTTGTTGTTGGTGGCCTCACCGCTAACACTGGCTAACTGCTAATGCTAGCAACAGAGAGTGACAGGCTATACTGACTGCTATCGCTTTTTTGTTTTTGTTTTTTGTTTTTTGTTTTGATTTTCACATAATCACTGGTACTTCTTCAAATGAATAAACAGTGTTGTCTGTTTTTGAGGGTACCGACATACCTTACACATTATAATAGCATTGCTCCACGTTGCTTTGGAGACGGCACCACGCAACAACTAGCGTCGCCGGGGCGTGGAGGGGTAGACGGCTGGACCCGGGTCTCGACCTCACGCTCGGGGTGAGCCAGCCGAGAAGGAGGGCTTTCTGTTTACTTCTGCAACTTGCAAACGAAAGTGGAACCGGAAAAGGACATCTCTGATTGGCTGTTGTCACGATCATTCCCATCATGTTAGATTGAGCCCTGCTCCAATATTACTGGCTCCAGGACCCGTGCTGCTATGATTGGCGCTTGTATGTTTTTGTACGTGATTACAAACATTCACATGGCGAGTAGCCCTCTGAGATGCACTCTTCAAACACATAATTTAGTCGCATTTGGAGCTTGGCGAGTGTTAATTTCGGACCCTGGATTTCACACGCTGATATTTTCAGGTGCACACCGATCAAGCAATGCACCTCTTTTAGGTGGTTTTGATATGGTTTCACAAATAGATCGCAATCTGGCTAACAAATCAGTTTGACCATAGTTGACATAAAGGTCGCATAGCTACAGGTACGGGATTAGATTGTCGACTTAATAAACACCTCTTCAGTTTTGTATTTGTGGTTGTTATACCGTCTGATTGCAACACATCTGTGTATCCTACTACGCCACATATTTGCCCTATTACAGTAATGACAAAGGTTAACTTGTTGATAAATGCGGTGTGTACTAGCCCGTAGATCAAAACTTATTCCTGTTTACATTCTTGCAACCAATCAGAGTGCGGCGTGTCGGTTTCACCGTTTGAATGGAACCAAATGTGCTTATACTTTGCTGTAAAATAAACAATAAATACAGTAAACAATAACGTTAAAAGAATGTAGGTGTGACACTGCCCTACTGTATACTGTGAGAATGGGATGAGAAATGGAACTCCTTAGGTAGTCCTGTGGTAAACACAGCCAATATTTAGTCTTAATAACAGTCCATTATATGTTCACTGCCAATAATAAGTTAAAAAAAAAAAAAAACGTGTAAATGTGGGGGGAAAAGTGAATGACTTCGGCTGAGAAGTAACCAGAGTACATGGCCAAGCGGCCCTGTTAAATGAGCGATGTTGACAAGATATAGTTGTAAATTGACGTGCCAGAAGAATGTACTTGGATTACAGCGAACGCCACGTTGATTTACTGACTGGAATAGCAAGCCCGTTATCTTAAATCATGCTGCCAAACTGCGGCTTGAGTTTCATTTTATTTCTGTCTAGATTCCCCACCCATGGAGACCATAGATCTTATCCTTATCGTCTTGTACACTTTGGAAATGAGACACCCATGAAGGGACCTGTTTTTTAAAAGGCAGTCCAGATTTTGAAAAAGGTGTAATTTCTCTGCTATTTTATCTGGATGAGTTGTGAAAAACTACAGGACATTGAGGCAGACATTTCTGACATCCAGGTGTAAATACCAGTAGACAACGAATGCTAAGCACAGGTTGTCTCCTTGAGCGCTTTGACAGGCTGTACAGCAAACAATTTCTCTGTTTTGAGTAAAAAGATGTTACTTGGGGATGCATGGCGGGAGACTGAGGTTATAGCGGACATCTAGCTTATGTCAACCAATGTAGGTGCGTTGACGATTTCCTCAGGTCAACAGGGCTTAATGCACCACAAGGTTCAACTCACCTCAAAGGCTGGTTCACACATTAGGGCTTGTGGGTAGAGGTTGGGGAGGGGGGTTAATCGGGGGGATGCTATCAGTCATTCATATTATCCAATGGAGAAGAATAGATACCGGGGTGTTCCTGTCTCTCAGGCTATCCCGCCCAAAGACAGAAGTTGCGTTCTTTGTCTGCAACCGTACTGCATTCGCTCTGAATTTTCTTGTCATAGTTTCGACGTGCACTCCCCTACCCCACTTTTCTTCCCCCCTCAGCTTCTCTTGTCCTGTGCCGCCGACCCCCTCCTCCATTCGCTGACTCGCTGTCAGCTTGTTTCATCGATGTTTTCACTACGGGGGTTGCGCCACTTTGAGCCGCCGGGCTTGGCTGGCACGCCGTAGCAGTGCCTCTCGCCGCATGCTCTACAGGCAGCCTAATGGAGGAAATCAAAGTACTCAAATGCGATTAGATTTGCCATGCACATTGCATCCCAATTAGAGCCTCTGCCATTGATAAAAATGCAATAATGTGCATTACCTTGGTTGCCAGTGCCAGCTGCCCAAAAAATTTTGTAAAAATTAAATAATAAAAAAGTACCCCAGTTTATAACTGACAAGCTCTATCTATAGATATAAAATTGAAAGTAATATTTAAACATGATTGCCCTGACTTCACAATTGAAACATGCCCAGACCATGTCTTTCTCGTCACTTTGTACCACCCTAGTGTATTACACGTTTCTTCTTAGTATCTCATGTTCATTGTAAGGAGTGTACTAGTTTCTGCTTTCCTGGGACTGAAACATATTGTTTTTGCTCGGGGCGTTGCATGAGTTACTGCACACCTGCGTTATCAGACCTAGAGTTGCAGGAAAGGGCGACTGCAAAATGGATGTTGAGGTCGCCCGGCAACACACAGGTTTTTGTGTCGCTCTGGTGAAATTTAATCATCCATCCCTCAAAATCTCCCAGGCAGAAATGATTGCCAGCCAGGAGGATGTTACTGTAATTATTGTCTTGTTCACTGCAGACTGAGTGCCGTGGATAAGCCATCGTCAACGGGAAGGCAAATACGCTTGTTGAACAAAGCACTTAGCTGCAATTTACACAACAGGATACTTGGATGTATAAGCATTAGAGTGTTGAACATGTCGAGGAAAAGGAAAAAATTTGGGAAATGTTACTTATGGGGGTAGCCATTAAGTACACGAGGGCATCTGCCCACCACAGCGTCCAGCATTGACTAACTGCTAAAGTTTTACCGCTATATATATATTCCACATTAAGGACCACGGGGGTGTCACACTAATGAGCTGACCTTAAAGTACACCCGCACATCATAACATGTTTTCTTCCGTTTGATATTTCATGAGAAATCATACTTTTTTTCTTCTGCACTTCGAAAGTTTTCAACTGAACTAAAAATGAAAAACAACGTGTTGGTTTGGGTCATCCGTGTACAAGACAACAACATTTTATATCCCGTGTAGACAATCAAAACCTAAAATGCAATGGCACTGTATTTGTGTAAATATTGTGTAAAAATGGTAGTCAAACAAACATGAGACAGACATAATTGTTTTATGTTCCATCTCTGAATACATGGGTACTTTACAAACAAAATTACAATGGTGGACCATTTGTTGTTACTGGTTTCTAAATTTCACATTAGCACAGTCTCCTTACTCATAGTATGTCAAATACCCATAAGTATGCAGATACAAGGTATTCAGGAGACGCCTTTCAATACGATCTAGTAACAAAATCATTTGATGGGCATGCACGTAATTGTGTGTGGTCACACCCTTAAATATAATCCTATCTTGTCTTGTCTGCAGCTCCACCTTTATCTCAGGCCACCGTGTCCCCCCAGCCTCTGAGAACTACAACCACCACAACAACAACCACAGTACGCCGGGGTGTGGCCAACAACACTACCACCACAACAGGGCCCAAGGAGGGCAGCAAGGGAGCAGCCAGGCCCCCTCCTGTGATTCTGCAGACTACTTCACCTCCACCCCTGGAGTCATTCCCTTTGCCCGAGCGCTTCTGCGAGGCCACCGAGAGAAGAGACATCATGTGGCCTCAGACCCAGCGGGGCATGCTGGTGGAGCGACCTTGTCCCAAGGGAACGCGAGGTAAACAGGGCCCATCTCATGTCATGGGCTTGCCGACATGTTGTGCCCCTCGAGAGAACAGCCAAGTTTTTTAAATGTGTCAGTAGTGCCAATGTGCCCTGATCTCTTTCTGTGTGGAGGCCTAATGGGAGGGTAGGGAGTCAGTGAAGACCGTTTCTAATAGAGTGCCTTTTGCCGTTGTCGTGTCCAAACATAATTAAGCAATCTGTAACGGCTCTGTTACAGGCTCAGCTGTTTGGTCCCTAAACTCAGCATAGTGTCATATACTCTCATTGGATTGGATGTGAAATTGTGTTAGGCCACATGGCTAATTAGGACAGAAAAATGTTAACCACTTTACAGACAAAACAGACACAATGTGTTACACGAACAAAACTGGTTTGCTTGAATGAGCTTTTGTTCTTGTTTTCCCTTACAGGCACAGCATCTTATTTATGTGTCCTTTCATCTGGGGCCTGGCACCCTAAGGGCCCCGATCTCAGCAACTGTACCTCCCACTGGGTCAACCAGGTAGCCCAGAAGGTGAGCGTGAGCTTCTGTTTTTTTTTTTTTTTCCCTATTGGACTGTGTTACCTAAAATAAAAAAAATAAATAAAACACGTGTGAGAAATAAGGATTAGTTTTTATAGTGGTTAATATTTTGACACTCACATTTGGAGAACAGCGGTGTGCCGTGTGGATTTTAAGTTACCACAGAGTAAAATTTACTATTTGCACTCTTATTTGTAACTTGTTGTAAGAAACAAGGCAGTTAGTAGAAAATCTGTCTTCATGCTCCCTTGCAAACATGATTAATTCTCCCCCCTGCAGATCCGCAGTGGTGAAAATGCAGCAAACTTGGCTAACGAGTTAGCAAAGCACACGAAAGGCCCCATCTACGCAGGGGATGTCAGCTCCTCAGTGCGCCTTATGGAGCAGCTGGTGGACATCCTGGATGCTCAGCTGCAGGAGCTCCGGCCGAGTGAGAAGGACTCTGCAGGACGGAGCTTCAACAAGGTAACAATGCCCGTTAAAAAAATGCAAATTAGCATAGAGTTAAAAGTTTGGAATGTATTGCCAGTTGATTTGTTTGTGCTTCAAAATAATTTTCCCATATCACAAAATGTGTTTACCACTTGCCTAGGTTGATTAAATTGCGTTGCTGGTTCTATGTTCATTATCACAGTATGCCTATCCATTATCGCTACTATTCAGCGGTGGTGTCACAAAAAAAAAAAGGAGAAAAAAAACCCACTGCCTACCAAACCTCCGCGCGACATGTTGATCCTGCGCATGATGCATGATGGTGGTTTGACCTCCAAGCAGTTGTGCAAATTTGTTCGGCATATTTCAACCTCAGAATTTTGGTCTATCTCTATATATACAATGGCATATGCATGACCAACTTGTGCATTCAGCAAAACAGGTAAAAGCACTTCCTCCCGGCACGGGTAAATATCGGAACCCTATAGCAGGAGACAATGTATTTTCTTTCAGGCAAGATTTCTTCAAGAGCTACCAAAGATGGCAATATCTGATGTCTTTGTTCATGTTTACATATATCATATAATATTTGTATAAATAAATGAAGACATCATCCATAAAGAAAACAACATTTTTACAAGTTCGGCTTCAAACCATCATGTCATCAACCCACAATTATGCTTTTTATCGCTGCATACATAGGAAATCTGCTAACCTGTTTTCCGTGTTTGACGTTCCACATATAGAGGGTTTCTGAGGCTCCTATATTTCAGAGTGCTTAATAATCCATCTATTTATATGTGAGTCAATTTACCGCCTTCTTTCTTTTCAACATCAAAAATTAAAAGAAAAAAAAACCTAAATAACTTGGCAACATGCATAGCAGAGTTATACAATTCATGCAATGATCATGAACGTCATCCAAATATCTTATTATTCATTGACCTTCAGGTAAGAATGTACCAGTCAATCATGAGATAGTTTGTACATCCATTCTGTCAGGCTTACTTAGACTTCAAATCATCTGTCTTTCTCTGTCTTATCTCTTCTTTTTCTTGTTGAATTAAAACAAAAAAAGCTTCAAAAACGAGAAAGGACATGCAGGGCGTACATGAAGGTACTGGAGCGATGCTCTTGCCCCCTAAACCCCATGCTTGCTGCCGTCCCCTGCTCTCTGGCTGTGCTATATGACCAGCTCGCATTCTGCAGCATGAACCTTTTTTTTTTTTTTTTTTTCTGTCCTGATATGTACTCACTCTTCCTGTGTTCCTTTTACGTTACTGTACTTCGATACACAAAGCCACATTCAAGTCAAATGTAAACGATACAATCATCTACATTTAAAAACTTGGCACTGTATCATAAATGTTTCCTGTTCAATGTCTTAATTTAGATTATGACCCAAGAGTGCAGTCTGGAGTCATAAAACACAGACTCCTTTATACTGTCATTATTTCCCACTTGTTTTGCTTCCTTATTAATTTCTTCAGGGTTCATTCTGAAATTTCCCCCCAAAAATAATAATAATAATCCCACTTTATTCATACTTATTTCTTTTCAAGGACCACCATCACCTGACTTTTTATCATCTGCAAAGTCAAAAATCTCCCACTCTTGTTTCACAATAACAGGTTTGAGGTCATAGGACTAATTATTTCCTGTAAATTGTTGCAATTTGTTCCACCAGGTTAATAGGGATACTTAGGCCAGTCCTTCTTTTTTTCCCCTGAATGCTGTCAGGTTGTCTTTATGCATCACAGTGTTTTGTCCAAATATATCCCTCTTCCACCAGAGACATCAGCGTCCTCCACCTGCCACCAAAGTCAACACCTTCCTTCATGCAGATCTGTCTTTTGGGACAGTATTAAAACAGACTGAGCAAAGTCAAGTCACAAGCCACACTTATATAAAAGGAAGGACTAAATGCACGATGAAGGGACTAATCCATCCAAATATGTTCCATCATATTTTAGTTGAGAGTATTAGGACACATAATCATTACGCACATAGGAAGTGTCGCTCCTCCCTATGCAACTTTAAAAACTTCCACTCTTCTGGGAAGAATCTTTGGGTATCTCTGGAGATTTTTGTCAATTTATCTCAAAGAACATTTGTGAGGGCTAAAGGTGTTTGATGATGTTTAGGTCAGGACGCTTAACTCAGTTCTTCCACATTAAACCCATTGAAGGAGGCATTTATGGACTTCATTTTGTGCAGTGGGGCACAGTTGACATAAAAAGACCTTGCCCATGCTGTTGTTATAAAAGTTGGTAGCATCCAATTTTCCTAGTAAGATGAAGAATTAACAATCATGGGGACTAGCCCAACCCATGATTGATCATATATATGAGGACGGGTTTCCAAATATATTTGTTAATATAGTCTTCTAATACATACTGACAGCGCTATGAAAGATCTGGCATGAAAATTGATGACTCAGCTTTATCTGATACCTGCCATATTTGATGCACACAGTTCACTTTCGCTGGCCTTTCCACGCACTGCATCCTTTACACCACCCGTCTCTGGCATTGATTTCCTGATTAGACGTATTGATCTGGTTATTTCCTGCAGAAAGCTAAAGTAAATGCATGTTTAGAGGTTTAGTTCAGCAAAAAAAGTGAAGCAGAGATAGGTCTACAAAACCATACTTGATTACAGTTGTAATATCATGTTGGATTCACATGTATTTAAGTATAAGACTATTTGCACAAGTTCACAGCAAGAAGACTTTTCTAATAAACAAGGGAACTTTTCCAATTCCAATTACATGTATTTAATTGAAGAAGGCTTTTAGTAAGTGAAGTGTCATCATGCTTTCGAGTTAATATCCCATTATGGGACCAGACCCACAGTGTAGTCTTTGACGAAAAGTGGGTGCCCTGATGACATCATTGAAAAATAAACCGAATCCGCCTGCAATTGTAATCCACAGTTTTAGCTTGCAACTCTTTTTCATCATGACAATCTTGTAACATCATGCTTACAATCCTTAAGAGCTGTTAAATGTGTTATCGATTTTCTGATCATGTTATGATCTTTAATGTGATATTTTCACTCAGCTTTTTGTTCGTCATTGTCTGCATGCTCGTTTCTCATGTGTGAATATGTTCATTTTTCCCAAAATACTGTATGCATTTAGCTTTGTTTTTCACTTTCTTCTATGGTTTGACACAGGCCATTGTGGATACAGTAGACAACCTACTCCGACCTGAGGCTTTAAAGTCCTGGCAAGACATGAACAGCACAGAGCAAACCCACGCTGCCACCATGTTACTAGACACCTTGGAGGAAGGCGCCTTCGTCCTTGCCGACAACCTGATGGAGCCCGCCATCGTCAAAGTTCCTGCAAACAATATAAGTGAGTTGGAAACAGCAAACTGACAGCCACTCTCGATTGACGCAAGTCTGGCTGATGTAATTTCATTGAGGAAATTACTTGTAATAGGAAAACAAGACGGATGCATGAAATAAGGACTTTGTTTTCATGAAAAGGGCCTCGACCTGGAGGGTACAGAAAAACAGCACATATTAGTTTAAAAGAGTCACTTACTGACAAAATGATGAATATTAGACCATTAAAGAGGCTGGATTCTCTGATTGTGGATGCTTGGTTTATAAATGAATGTGTAAAGACCTTGTAACTCGATACATTGATGTGAGTATTAGCCTGCTGCGGGGTATATATTTTATTCACAGCCTCCTCCTAATCCCCTCATTCTCGTTAGCAATTAAAACGTATGCATATGCCTGTTTTCTTTGTGTTATTTTGCATTGCTTCATTAAAGAAAGATTTTTATAAAGAGGAATTGATTCCGTTTTGATGGATGTTTATATTGTGCTGGGGTAATATGATCGTGGGTCTTTAAAAGAAAGCCCTGGCATCAATCTCCATATTCTTGTCTAGACTTATAGTCATGTACCCAATTAAGCATGTGCTTTTATGACTGACATCCTCTTTGTTTCCATCCACGGACCTCTTCTGACTCCTCCTCCGGCAGTCCTGGACGTCTACGTGCTCAGCACAGATGGTCAGGTGCAGGATTTTAAATTCCCACAACCCATCAAGGGGGGAATCTCCATCCAGCTTTCGGCCAATACCGTCAAGCTCAACAGTCGCAATGGTGAGCTCCTTAAAGGAAAGACGGTCAAATGTGTTTGCTAAGAAAGAACTGAAATCACAGCATATCATTGCAAGACGCCATTCATCCTCTTGTGATTTTGTCCATGCAGGAGTTGCTAAGCTGGTGTTTGTTCTTTACAAGAACCTAGGCCAGTTCCTCAGTACAGAAAACTCCACCATTCAGATGGCCAACGACGCTTATGGACGCAACGTGTCCGTCAACTCTGACATCATTGCTGCATCAATCAACAAAGAATCCAGCCGAGTCTTCATTAATGACCCGGTGGTTTTTACTCTGGAGCACATAGACGTGAGTAAAAAATTAATTAAAAAAATACATCTAGACACTAGATCCACAGCAGACAGAAAAAACATTTGAATTCTAAATGTCTGGCTCGGTCAGTCTGTAGTTTATTTAATTCATTGAACATCAAATTAAAGCAGTCCTTAGAACCTAAGTGAATTCTTAATGAAAAGTAATTCTTTAATCAACATTGGGATATAAATGATAGCGATTTTCTTTTATTGTTGGGGGAAATTAACTCCTAGATTAGCTGTACAATCTAGAATGAAATTACCGGAGCACCAATTATCTCTCTTCTTTTAAAGTTGTCACTCGGTTCCCAGAGGGCTACGCAGGGCTCCATTCTTTATCAGAGAAATTGTGCAATTCCAAAGACATGGCGTCAAACAATTACGGTTCACTGTTATTAAAGCCTCATATATCCAAGAATGCTTCGCTTGATTTGGTAAGCATGTGCTAAATGAGATACAACATATGAATTGCTTCATAAGAGCTGTGAAGTGAGAAATCCTCATCCGTATCAGTGCGGAAAAATACTTTGTACGAGCAGGGGGTAAATGGCCTTTGTTTTGTTCATCTACTTCAATTTCAGGCAGTCAATTATTGGAACGCTTTAACATATCTCTTGTTATCTTGCAGATGGAGCACTACTTCAACTCCAATTGCTCCTTCTGGAATTATTCCGAGAGGAGTATGATGGGCCACTGGTCTACGCAAGGCTGCAAGCTCCTTGAGTCCAATAAAACACACACCTCCTGCTCCTGCAGCCACCTCACTAACTTTGCCATCCTCATGGCCCACCGCAAAATCTCGGTATGTGATGCTTACGTCCTGCAATATTCAACATGTTTCAAGTTGTTCCTTGAATCACCACATTGTTTTTACTCGTTGTTGAGATTTGTAGTAATTCTTTTAGGGATTCTGGCATTTGTCAGTCGATCATCTTCAAGCTTTCAAAGATTAATATTCTTTTCCAAAGCAAGACTCCTATAGATCATGGGTCACCAACATAAGTAGCCCACAGGCCTGTTTTAAAAATACCTCACCAGTGACGGGGCATTGTGATTTCATAGGAATGTTGTGGAAGTGAATATTTGAAAATGTAAATACTTGAAGAGAGCTATAGAAATAGTGTTGCATATATTTATGTTTTCTACCTTCTTAAATCATTGTTGATAATTGCCATAATCAGTGTCAGTCATTACCATCAGCAGTCTTCACATTGATGAATATCATTAATTATTAATAATAACATATAATAAGAGCAGAAATAATAACAGCGACCATTTGCTGCTTTCAGTGCAAAAGTGTCCTGCAAATATTGTATTATTGTGAACGTTTTAACAATAGGCAGGCTTTGGTCTGACGCAGAGGCCAAAACCTTTGATGAAAATAGCACCTCTAATGTGAAACTGGACCATATGTGTGAGGGTTATATAAAGGTGTTTTATGTTTTTTAACAGTAATATTTTGGAAGAAAATGTCAAATGTTGGTGTTATTTGCAACTTACAATCGTATGTGTTCATTTGTTATAAATACATCTTTCTCTCAGGTCAACAGACCACATGAGCTGCTGTTGACTGTCATCACCCGCGTGGGCATCGTGGTGTCGCTCGTGTGTCTAAGCATGAGCATCTTCACCTTCTGCTTCTTCCGAGGCCTACAGAGCGATCGCAACACCATCCACAAGAATCTCTGCATTAATCTCTTCCTCGCTGAGTTAATATTCCTAATTGGTATCGATATGACAGAGCCCAGGGTAAGAGGGGAGCGAGTGTACTCTAATGATTTACTTTGCATTCATTCGCTCTCACATTATCGCCTCAGAACCCCCCAAAACAAGGCAAAAGACTCTTCAGAATTTAAATTGATGAGACTTTAAGTGTTGTTTGTTCCAAAGCCTCTCTGCTTGTCCCTGACATGACATGAGCACGACAGCACCATTAATATAGATTACTAAGAAGCCGTGGCCACCACTTGGCAGATGTTTTTTTCCCTCCCACTTTAACGTCTTTGTGGTTGTAATTGCCTTATGTAATGTTTAACTTTGTCACCTCCTGTACTTTTCACCCACCATATGTTGCCGGGTAATAAAACGTAAATTTTATTTATTTTTTTTTTTTTTTTTTTTCCAATTTAAAATCTCACTTTTGGACTAAATTTAGCTTCATTAAAATAATTTTTTCTTGCTGATGCAAAGCTATCAATATTCACTTAAGCTTCAGTTTTCACTCATTTGTTGTGTATTCTTTAATCGAAAAGAGATTACACTCTATGGTTTATTATTTTCCAATAAATTGCACATCACTTTTTGAATTTTGGTCTTTGTTCTCACTCAGATTGGCTGTGCCATCATTGCGGGGATCCTTCACTTTTTCTTCTTGGCTTCCTTCTCCTGGATGTGTTTGGAGGGAGTCCAGCTATACCTCATGCTTGTGGAAGTCTTTGAAAGTGAATACTCACGGAAAAAGTACTACTATGTGTCTGGTTACCTCTTTCCTGCCATTGTGGTCGGGGTCTCTGCAGCGATCGACTACAGGAGCTATGGGACAGAAAAAGCGTAAGAAAATGATTTTGGCTTATTTTATTGGAACAGAAATGCACACTCTGTTTCTACCTGCACTTAATGCAAATCCCCCATGGGCAGCATCAAACTATTTGAGTTCCTGTCAGCTAGGATGTGCAACTGTTCAATTTTTCATGCAATTTGAAAGTGTCTGACGGACTCAACACTGTGGTTCGAACAGGGAGGGTGTGGCTACATTAATGCCTTTTTGCTAAAAGACCCTCCTGTGACCTCTTGTTTGTAAATGGCCTTTGCAGAAAAAGCTTTTTACGTAAATTAATGACCACATCGTTACTAAGACTATGAAGTGGGGCTACTTAGGGTCTTCCCTTTGTTCCGCACAATCTATGAAAGGAGCTTTTAAGGTAAATATTGATGAGAAATCGTTTAATGTATCAGCCTAAGGATGAGAAGCAGGAACACAATGCTAGAGATCAGCATAATAATCAGTTATTCGATTAGCTGATTGCATTTCCATCAACAACCTGAAGTCATGCCATGACAACTTCTCTGGACAGTGTTATTCTTCTCAGGTCAACACTGACATGGCAACAGGAGTTCAGAACTATTCAAAAAAAAAACTTTTATCATGAACGGATGGAGACTGGACCCAAGAGCAGGCAGAGGCTGAGAGGTTGTGATGAACAGTTTATTGAAAAAGGGAAATGTAGATGGTCCTTGAGGTGCGCTGACGGGTTGTGGAGGCAGGGAATGCTTGGCAGGCGGTGACGAAGGCAGGCGGCTGGCTTGGCGACGAATACGGAGGTAACACTAAGGACAAGGAGAGACACGGAGGTCAGAAAGGAGACGAAGAATTGAGTAGCTTACTGGGGAGCCGTTGTGCCGCTGGAGTAGCTGTAATACTCTGGCAAGGTTTTCCGGCATCAGGCAGTCTTAAATGCAGGTGGTAACGAGGGCTGATTGGTGATAGGTGCGCGGCCGAGGAAGGTGCTGGAAAAACAGAGGGGAGAGAGAGAGAGAGCGAAAGGGAGAAAAGCGCCACCCAGGCTCCAACAGCAGAAATGCAGGATGGCTCATGACACCTTTCCAACTCCCACAAAAAAAACTATATTTTCAAAAATACTATTAATTGAATATATATATATATATAAGTAAATGTAGTCAAATAGACAACAAATCATGTTTCCCAAACTGAAGTGTCTATTTTATGTCTTTCCTTCTCTCAGGTGTTGGCTAAGTGTGGATAATCATTTCATCTGGAGCTTCATAGGACCCGTCACCTTTATCATCGTGGTAAGCTTTAAGTTGTATTTTCTCTGAAGAGTGAGGCTGACAGAGTGAGGGAGCGAGATGAAGGAGATGCAGGGAAAGAGATAAAGGTGCAAGTGAGAAAAAGAATCAGCAGGATTTTTCTATGCTCCAAACCGCCTTTTGCCAAAGTCATTTCTTGAGTCATCCGACAATCTCTCAGCAGCTGACACAGATCAGGATCTGATAGTGTGTCTGTACCTTTACACAGTACAGCACAGAGAGGGCTACAGATGCAAGCTGTTGTTTTACAGTGAAGTGTTATGATGCGTGCATTCAAGTAAAATGGCACGTTAAGATTTTATAGCTGCTGTGTTCCTCCTCTGCATCAGCCTCCTTTTGTATTGTGTGTCAATTGTAAATAGCAGATGACAGCATCAGTGAAAGCCACAGCTCTGTTTGGTCAAGGACCATCAGAGGTGAAGGACATATAACATATGTCCCATTGAGTCCTACAGTTATTTACTGGTCATGACATTATTATCTCCCGCTCCAGACCAGAGCGTGCGTTACCGCCCCTGTGTTTAAAAAAAGAAAAAGAAAAATATATATCATCCCTGCTTACCAGACCATGTTTTAGCTTATCCTCATGCACACTTAGAGAGACGAGGAAGCTCTGCAAACCTCTCTCTGCTTTGCCGGGCAGATGGGTTACATTTGTTCAGCGCTGTGTTCATTATCCAGCAACGCGGTTGGTGCTGTATCTCCAGACGCCAGTGACCTCTTGTTGAATATTAAACTGACAATGAAAATCTGCTGCAGTGAGAGAAGGGAAAGGGGCATCCATGTCAAATCGTAGCAAATCCCTGGTAGACCACAAGGTGCTTTGAAAGCAGAGATACCGAACAGCTTTTTCCCTGTGTTTGCACAGAAAAACATCTTTCCTGAAGTGTTATTCCTCCCATATTGAAACAAAGCAGCAAAAAGTAAAACTGAATTTCTGACTCTGAACCTCTGTTAGTTGGAAAAATGCTTTGATACTTGTGCCATTACTACATTTGTGGGTGGAAATCAGTTCAGTATGAACTGAAAAGAAATTCTGCAGAGTACAAAAATTCTGATTTAAAGACTGTCAGTTGAAGTCAGTGGGTTACACACCATTCAACAATTTTTACATTTTCCCAATTTTGTCACTGGTTTGGATTGCTCTCAGGACAAAAGTTAAAATGTATAATTGCACAACGGACCTCAGCAAGCCTTCCACACAGCCACACAGGAGCATGTTTTTCTTCTCTAAATTGGACTCTCATTGTTTCCAATCGTATATTGCCTCCGTAATGATTTGCATGAAAAATGTGTCTGCAGTGAAAATGTTGATCAGGATCCCGCCGGGGATGACCGCGGCGATAGAATCATGACCCCTGCAAGTCGCTAATGTATTGGAGCTTAGCTAATGTGTGACAGGAATGAGGTTTTGCAGGACTCTCTCCTCAGATTCGGTGCAACAAATGACACAAATAGACAAAGTAGTGTGCTGATCTCGAGGGAGTATGCAGGAGCAAGGTTTGCCTGCACCACCAGTGACCTCGGGTTTCTCGACAAATTGGCTTTGTCCTTGTCAATGAAGGAGAGCAGAAGCGACTCATGAAAAAGAAGAAAATGAGAGAAAACAGTGTTGTTGTGGCTAACGTCTGCACCTAAACCAGTGGTTCGCAACTCTTTTCAGAATCAGAATCATCTTTATTTGCCAAGTATGTCCAAAAACACACAAGGAATTTGTCTCCGGAAGTTGGAGCCGCTCTAGTACGACAACAGACAGTCAATTTACAGAACATTTTGTAGACAGAAAGACATTGACAAAAAAAAAAAAACAGTCACTGAGCAGTAAAGGGTTGTTCATTTGTTTTTTTTTTGACAATTGTTCAAAAAGATGCAGAGTCCTCTAGCACTTAGAGCAGTTTGAATGACTAATATTGCAATAGTCCACTGCAATGACCATTGTGCAAAGGGCGCCGAGACTTCAAGGAGTGTATGCGGTTTAAAGTGACGAGTAGTGCGTTGCAGATAGTCCTCAATCAGTGTGCAAATGGAGCAGATGCTACTCTGGCATGAGTGGCCAGTATATGCAAATAGTGCAGCATGGCGAGACAACTACAGTGAGTGCACGAGTAATACATAATTGGCCCCACAGAAATGTGACAACAAACTCAAGTCAAAAAATTGCCAGCATGTTGTAATGAAATTGTAGGTTAGGTGTTTAAGAAGTTGATCGCAAGAGGGAAGAAGCTGTTGGAATGTCTGCTAGTTCTAGTTTGCATTGATCGGTAGCGCCTACCTGAGGGAAGGAGCTGGAAGAGCCAGTGACCGGGGTGCTGAGGGTCTGAGAGGATTTTGCACGCTCTTGTCTTAGTTCTGGCAGCGTGCAAGTCCTCAATGGTGGGTAGGGGGGTACCGACAATCCTTTCAGAAGTTTTGATTGTCCGTTGCAGTCGGAGTTTGTCCTTTTTTGTAGCAGCACCAAACCAGACTGATTCGATGACCGCTGTGTAGAACTGTCTCCGCAGCTGCGCTGGCAGGCCGTGCTGTCTCAGAAGCCGTAGGAAGTACATCCTCTGCTGGGCCTTTTTGAGGACAGAGTTGATGTTGGTCGCCCACTTCAGGTCCTGAGAGACTGTAATTCCCAGGAACTTGAAGGTTTTGACGGTTGACACAAGGCAGCTGGCCAACGTGAGGGGCAGCTCTGACGAAGGATGCCTCCTGAAGTCCACGATCATCTCTACAGTCATGAGCGTGTTCAGCTCCAGGTTGTGTCGGCCGCACCACAGCTCCAGCCGCTCCGCTTCCTGTCGATATGCAGACTCGTCACTGTCCTTGATGAGGCCGATGACAGTGGTGTCATCTGCAAACTTCAGTAGTTTGACAGTTGGGTGCGCTGAGGTGCAGTCGTTCATGGAGAGAGAGAAGAGCAGCGGAGAAAGGACACAACCTTGGGGCGCCCCAGTGCTGATGCTGCGTGTGGATGAGGTGGCCTCCCCCAACCTCACCTGCTGTGTCCTGCCCGTCAGAAAGCTGTAAATCCACTGGCAGATGTCAGGTGAGACGCTGAGCTGGAGAAGCTTGGATGAAAGGAGTTCAGGGTCGATGGTGTTGAACGCTGAGCTGAACTCCACGAACAGGATCCTCGCGTAGGTCCCTGCACTGTCGAGGTGTTCTAGTATGAAGTGCAGTCCCATGTTGACTGCATCATCCGCAGACTGTGTTCGCTTGGTAGGCAAACTGCAGGGGGTCCAGCAGGGGACCTGTGACACTCTTGAGGTGGTCCAGTACGAGACGTTCAAAGGACTTCATGACCACAGATGTCAAGGCGACAGACATGTAGTCATTTAGACCCGAGATTGTAGGTTTCTTGGGGACTGGAATGATGGTGGAGCGTTTGAAACAGAATGGTACTTTGCACAGTTCCAGAAATCTATTGAAGATCTGTGTGAAGACTGGAGCGAGCTGGTCCGCGCAGACTTTGAGGCAGGATGGGGACACATGGTCTGGGCCTGCCGCTTTGTTAATCTTTTGTTGTTTGAAGATATGTCTCACATCCTGTTCGTGGATGGTTAACGCAGAAGTCAGATGTGTGATAGTGGTCGGTGATGCGGCCAGGTGGGTGTGGGGTGTGAAACTGTCCTTTTCAAATCTGCAGTAGAAGGTATTCAAGTCGTTGGCTCGTGTGCTATTGTTCTCAGCTTGGGGGGATTGTCGCTTGTAATTAGTCAGCGATTGGAATGCATGCCAGACTGTTTTAGAGTCGTTAGCGCTAAACTGTTTTTCCAACTTTGCCGCATAGTTCCTCTTTGCAATGTTAATTTCTTTAGTCAGCTGGTTTCTAGCTCGATTATACAGGGCCCTGTCCCTGCTCTGATATGCATCCTCCTTAGCTTGGCGAAGCTGCTTAAGTTTAGCAGTGAACCACGGCTTGTTGTTGTTGAATGTGCGAAATGATTTTGTTGGTACACACACATCTTCACAGAAACTGATATAGGATGTAACAGTGTCCGTATATTCATCCAGGCTGCCAGCTGAATTTTCAAAGACACTCCAGTCTGTGCAGTCTAAGGCAGCTCTGAAGTTCCATCTTTGCTTCATTGGTCCACTTTTTCACTGTTTTCACTGTAGGCTTCGCGCATTTAAGTTCTTGCCTGTACGTCGGTATTAAGTGAATTAAGCAGTGATCAGACGAGCCCAGGGCTGCACGAGGTATAGCACGGTATGCGTTTTTTTACCGTAGTGTAGCAGTGGTCTAAAATGTTATTTTCCCTGGTAGGACAGTCGATGTGCTGCTTGTATTTAGGGAGTTCATGGTTGAGTTTAGCTTTGTTAAAGTCCCCGAGAATAATGAGGGGTGAGTGCGGGTGTTTTTTTTTCAATTTCGTTGACTTGTTCGGCGAGCGTTAGCAATGCGGTGTTCGTGTTAGCTTGAGGCGGAATGTAGACTCCAGCCAGGATGAATGATGCGAACTCACGCGGCGAGTAGAATTGCTTACAGTTCAAAAACAGTGACTCCAAATGCGGGCTGCAGTGTGTGCTGAGCTCCGTGACGTCCGTACACCATTTTTTGTTGATATAGAAGCATATCCCGCCGCCCTTTGTTTTCCCCGATGATTCCATGTCACGGTCCGCTCAATGAGTATGGAAGCCGGGAAGCATGACGGCGCCATCGGGTACACCGTCGCAAAGCCAGGTCTCCGTGAAGCACATGGCGGCGGTACGGCCGAAGTCTTTACTGGTCTTTAACATAAGATGAAGCTCGTCCATTTTGTTGGGTAGGGAGCATACATTCGCGAGGTGGATCGACAGGAACGCCAATGTGTATCCTCTCTTGCGGAGTTTCACATGAATGCCGCCACGCTTCCCTCTATGGCGCCGTTTCCGTCTCCATGTGCCGAAATCCGCGGACGCCGCTCCAGTGAGTAACTCGGGGGGGAAAACTGAGCGGATTTGTGAAAGTTGGTGACAGAAAGTCCGGAGTAGCCTCCTTGATGGTTAGCAGGTCTCCCCTTGTGTAAGTGAGTCGTGTAAGGTCTCCAAAGACGGACGAAAAACATAAAAACAAAAACAATACTAGAGAGCGCGCTACCGAGGCGACCACACTGGTAGGCGCCATCTTGGTATATTCTGGTATTTCACATTTTCATATTGTTACAAAGTCACGACCCACTTTCATACAAATTAAGAATAAAGATTTTTGGGGGCTTAAAAAAAATAGCCTCTGCAAACATATATACTGTCGTTTATATATTACTGTTTTTTACTGTCTTTAAATGACACAAAAAAGGGGCAAAGGACTGAGCTAATCATGAAATTTTTAATTGTCTTTTGCATTGAAAATAAGTCTAAGTACAATGCAGAACAATTTTGAGGAAGTAGTGTTTTGCACCATTCCAAACGACCCCATAACGTCTTGCATGAACTAGAGCATTGATTCTCAACTGGTGGGTTAGGACCCAAAACTGGACCCTTATAATATGGGTCATGGACAGGTAGTGAAAAATTATAGGGGGTACTCTGTTTACAACGGCACCAACATGCAACATTTCAAGGTAACAGACGGCATAAGAATACATCTTCACACGGTACAAGAAGTCACACTCAGTTAGTATAATTTTATTGGATTGTTTTTTCTATGTCCTAGAAGTGTTTTTCATGCAAATATTGTCGTTATGACTGAACAAGTGTGTTAGCGTAGGTTAGAGATAGAGTATGGCGCATTCCAACTCATTCCGGAGTACAAATTTGGCTTACTTCACCGCCATAGGAGCAACTAAATATTTAACGTGCATCCCAGGTTGGGAAATAACATTTTCACAGACAAGATATTACTTGCACTGTAAATGAAACTTCCAACAGCATTTAAACTCTCACATAAAAATGCCATTGGTGTTTTTATAGCATAATATTTCAGCCTGTTAAAAGTGTTATGGTTGCTTTGGTCTGCATCCTTCATTTTCTAAAAAGAAGACAAACTATTGATGTTGCACTTTCCTAAAAAGAAGAAATCAGTACCAGTATTCGTTTTTGTACACGGGGTTGTCATGTTAATCCTCAGTTTCTTAATAAGGTGCTCAGAAAGGCACTTTGAATTGAATTTGTTGGTAAAAGTAAGAATTTACAAATGAATAATTATTTACTACAACACCAAATGTAGCAAAATATTTAGAGGATGCTCTCTGGGATACATAACAGTTGAGTAGAACCGTTTATTTTCCTTCCTTGCTTTAGACAAAATAGCAGCCTGAAACAAAAGCTGGTGGAAGGCACTTAGATCATTGCCCTGTCTCTGGGCACAGGGGTATTAGCTCCATGAAAGGGGTACATGGAAGTAATGAGTGTATGCTTGTGGTAGTTGGGGGTAAGCCATTAGTATGCTTGAGCTAACATGAGCACAAGGCCTTTTGGATCATGACACGTCGCAAGCAGTTCTTATCATGTGGACAGGTCCATCTGCACCTTTAATATTTTATCCCCAGGAGTTCATTTGGAGTTCAGTGTGTACACACACAGGCGACATCTGAAAATGTGAAGGGGGAGAAGCTTTCTCCTGATGTCCCAGTGTGGCAAGGTTGCTTCTGCATGGCTTGCAGTGATGATTTTCAGACAGAAAAGACTGAGTGAAGGGGTGGAGGACGGAGGAGGATCCCCAAGGGAAGCGTGTGGGTGAGGGTGGGGGACATGTGCCGTGCAGCTAGGTTACTTTTAAGCTCTGTGTCACTCTCCTCTGTCTCATTGGATCCATGTCACCACTCCAGGCTGCGTGAAAAGGGGCTTTTC
>NC_084532.1:11058000-11095500 GCF_024500275.1 Phycodurus eques | reverse complement strand
GATCCGCACTTGTACTCACCCACTTGTGTTCTCTTCTGCTTCCCGTGCCTCCCACTTCGCTGCCCGCTCCAACTACGACGTAAAGCTCTTCCACCTCCTCATGTTCCTGCTGCGGGACCACTATCACGCCTTGGATACACAAACTCTGAGCCACTTCTTAATAAGCAATTCTCATCTACTCCCTCCACCTCAATCTGATTTTGGGTCCAGTCCAATTAAGATACGATTACGTATCACGACAGAATACTCTAGCCAACATGGACCCAGCCACACCGGAAGCGTTGAGGGAAGCGCTCGCCCACCAGGGCGCTTCATAGGCAGACAGGACAAAGCCCCCCGCGAGATCATAGACTCATGAAATACCCACACACAACAAGTATCTCTCCTGTCCTCCCAGATATACTCAAGCAACCCTCTCGTGACTATTCCTCCCGAGCCCGCAGCCTCTGACAAACCCCTCCTCCCATACAAAGAGCTTCAAGTTCCTCATCCCAAACCTTACTCTGGAGACCTAGGTTCATGTAGTCAATTTCTATTAAACTGTTCACAAGTATTCGATCTGCAACTGCTGAGTTATCCCACGCACAAATCGCTTTCATCATTAAACGTCTGCGCAGAAGAGCTCGATCACCCCGTTAAGGGTAGGAAAGACACTTGCCGCCTCCTAGCCCTCATTCAGGGTTCGAGTTCCGTGGCTTCATACTCAATAGATTTTAGGATGCTTGTGAGTGAATGTGGATGGGATAACGCCTCTTTAAAAGGGATTTTTTTTCAAAGGATTATCTGAGCAGCTCAAAGACGAGGACACTTGAGGAATTAATTTCGTTAGCCATTGAATTGGACAATCGTCTTGGAGAAAGACCTAGAGAGCGAGGGATTAGAATGCGTAGTGTAGCAACATCCGCTGGCACAGCACCTCCAGGCACTCCGCCGCACACTGAACCCCCTGCTGCCACCTCTTCACCCCCCACTGGACTGGAAAAGCCGTTGCAACTGGGAAAGACCCGTTTAGACCCCCTAGAACTTCAGTGCCACTACAATCAACGATTATGTATTTATTTTGGACAGCCAGGTCACTTCATAGCCACTTGCTCCATAAAACCAAAAGACCGGGCTCACGCCGTGGTGAGCCAAACCAACACCTCTCCCAGCTCTCCCTCCTGTATGACCGTTCCCTCGTGTATTCTTAGTCCTGATCGGAATACCCCTGTCACAGTCCTCATTGACTCCAGCGCAAATGACGATTTTATTCATGAGGGCTTGGCGTGTCAGCACCAGCTTCCCCTCAAACCCCTCCCGTTCCCTGAAAAGGTTACGGCCCTGGACGGGTGACTCATCTCCCCTGTCACCCACCAAACTGCACCGTTCACCCTGCTCATTTCCGGTAATCATCGTGAAACACTCCAGCTGTTTGTTATTCCCTCCACGGAGACTCCACTAGTCCTCGGTATTCCCTGGCTCAAGAACAAAACCCTGTCATCGATTGGACTCACCTGTCTATCATTGGTTGGAGTCCATTCTGCCACTCTCACTTTCTTCTCTCCGGCGTCCCGACCTCCAGCAAACCTCAGCCACCAGTCACTCCTATCAATCTCTCCTGGGTCCCTGAAGAATATCACGACTTCTCCCCAGTGTTCAGTAAGGATCTTGCCATCGCTCTTCCGCCCCACCACCCCTATGATTGCACCATTGACCTCCTGCCTGGTGCCCCTCTAGCCGATTATTTAACCTTTCCCGTCCTGAAAAAAAGCTATGGAGAATTATATCTGCGACTCCCTTGGCTCCAGACTCATCCGACCCTCTTCTTCCCCACTGGGGGCTGGATTCTTTTTTTGTCGAAAATAAAGATAACACTCTTCGCCCGTGCATTGACTTGCGTGGTCGCAACGACATAACAGTTAAGAATAAAGCCCCGCTGCCCCTCATTCGAACCCCTCTGCCATGCACAAATATTCACCAAGTTGGATCTGCGCAAACTTTATCATCTCATCCAGGGGGGGACGAATGGAAAACTGAGAGGGGGACGAATGGAAAACTGCCTTCAATACCCCTCTCGGACACTTTGAATAGCTGGTCATGCCTTTTGGATTAACCAACGCCCCCGCAGTCTTTCAAACCTTCATCAACGACGTCCTCCGTGTTACGCTTAACCGGTTCGTCTTTGTCTATTTAGACGACATCCTCATCTTCTCCCGCTCCCTCAAAGAACATCGCCAACATGTCCGCCAAGTCCTCCAGCGCCTACTTGGAAACTGCCTCTTTGTGAAACCTGAAAAATGCGAATTCCACCTCTCATCTGTACACTTCCTGGGATACATCATTGCCAAAGGACAACTACAACCGGACCGGCTAAAATCCAAGCAGTCTTTAACTAGCCCATTCCCTCCACCCGCAAAGAACTGCAACGTTTCCTGGGCTTTGCCAACTTCTACCGCAGATTCATCCGGGATTACAGTAAAGTGGCCGTTCCCCTCACCAGTCTCACCTCCACCAGATTTCCATTTCAGTGGACCCCGGCAGGATCTCAAGCTTTCGAACGCCTGAAGGAGCTTTTCACCAGTGCCCCCATCCTGAGACACCCTGACCCCTCCCTCCAGTTCGTTGGGGAGGTTGACGCCTCTGACACGGGAGCTGGGGCCGTCCTCTCCCAGCGGGATCCTGAAACCCAAAAACTACATCCCTGCGCCTTCTTCTCCCGTCGCCTGTCACCATCCGAACGCAATTAAGATGTAGGAAATCGTGAGCTAATAGCCATCGTCTGGGCTCTGGAAGAATGGAGGCATTGGCTGGAGGGAACTGTTTCTCCATTTATTTTATGGACTGACCACAAGAACCTCGCCTATCTCCGTTCCACCAAGCGGCTTAACCCCCGGCAAGCTCGTTGGGCCCTATTCCTCAGTTGATTCAACTTTAGCTTCTCCTTCCACCCTGGTTCTCGTAACGCCAAGCCACACACCCTCTCTCGCATTTATTCACCCCCCTCCAACTCAGTGGAACCAGACCCCATCCTTCCCTCCTCCTGCTTTGTTGGGACTGCCACATCGAACAAGTTGTTAAGAAGGCTCAGAGAACCCAACCCGATCCCAAGACTTGACCACCAGACTGTCTCTTCGTGCCCAATTCTGCCAACTCAGAAGTACTTCAGTGGGCCCATAACTTCGAACTAACCTGTCATCACCCGAATCACTTCTGGTGACCCAGTCTGGCTAAAGACATCCGAGAGTTCGTCCGAGCCTGCTCCGTCTGTGCCCAAGGTAAGGCTTTGCACCAACCCCCAGCTGGTCTGCTGCGCCCCTTACCCATTCTGAGCCGCCCTTGGTCCCACATTTCCCTGGACTTCATTATTTGGGTCCAGTCAAATTTAGATACAATTACGTATTGTGACAGTATAGGTGTTTAGATGAGCAGATGAAGTCCTTGAGTGGGCGAGTGCACCTCCAGGAAGGATGTTTTGACCGGGTTCTTCCATCAGTTAAACAAAATTCTGAAACTGTCTGAATAACTATCAGAACACATCTTGTCAAACCTTTGCTGGTCAACTTTCTGTGTTGCAGGCAGCATGTGTGCAGTATTTGTGACTGTGTGCTTCCAGATGTAAGTACATAAGCATGTTTTGCATTTCGGTGCATCTGCTGTAAATGAGAAGTTGTGTGTATATCGGCTAACCACATACAGAGACGTCACCCCAGAACTTGACCACGTCGTAGCCATTGGTGTGCAGGAACTGTGTGAACCAGCTGATGGATCTTTTGCTGCCTTTGTTCACCGTCTCATCCCGCTCAAAGTTCTCATTGTGTTTGTTGACTGAGTAGTTGGTAAGATGCATGTAGAGCTGGCTCTGAGGAGTTGAAGGTGGGAAATAAGAATGACATATTTTAGTAAAAATGTACAGTACAAATGTACAATAATGGAGGGGAAAATATTATTCTGGCCACATGTAAAAATCTTCACCAGATGGTATTTTTTTCCCCATCAATTCCATTTTAACCAGTTTGATGCTTAACACATTGAAGGAAAGCTCATTATCACAAATACAGTATTATTCTATATTTGCACTGAATGGAGAAACTGCTTTTATTTGTTATTTGTGAATGATGATTAATTATTCCAGGAGGCAGCATAGTCTATTAAAAAAACATATTTGGGATGGGCACGATAGATCCATTCATCAATTTGATTATCATCAACAAACGTGTGGATTATGTTATTTTATGTTACCAAGCTTATGTTCTGTAGTCACTACATGTCAAAGTAGTAGAGGTACGTAACATTTCACTACTCAGCAGAGGGCACAGACAATACAGGCCCAACTAGTTTGACGAGTAAAGGGGATGCAGAAGATAGTTCTGTTCTTTATTGGGTCCAACTACAAGTTAATACGAAATAAGTATGGTGTCTAACAATTTTGAACTATTGTTTACAATATTATATACCAACAACATAAACTGCAGTAAATGGTGATGATTCTACAATCAGGCAAAGTAAGGATGTCAATAAATTATTTTCCTTATAAACTGATCAAGGAAAATTGTTCTAAAGCTCCTCCCTATACAAAACAATATCTGTTATAATATATGATATAATCTTGTCTTTCAGATCCTCCCATCAGGAGTCGCCATAGTGAATCATCTTTCCAAGTTGATTGACTAACCTGATTTCACGCTCAGTTTTAACACCGGATGCCCTTTGTGATGCAACTCTCTCAATTATACAGCACTGGCGATATCCAGTGGGTGGGTGTGGGGTGACTGTCTGGGAACCTACCCACCTACTAGCTGTACGAAACACAGCAATGTGTATCACTACACTACCGGTGCCCAATCATTGTGACATATAATATGGGGAAAAAAGGCCCTGGCAATGACCAAAATGTGAAAATAAAATCAAAGACCCTCGTTCTAGACGTCCTGTGTATGAGAAGTGAGTTAAGTGTGAATTAATGCCATTGACTGTACCGTACGCAAAACTGAATCAAGTAAGAGTGATAAGAGCAATAGTGCACCATAGTTCCTATATAACATGGCTGGGATGAATCCCTGAGTGGCTGCCTATTAGTGGCACCCCTCTCTTTATAATGCATCCATGTCCTTAGCTACATGGTAATAACACGGTGACCGCAAGCCACTCTACCTCTTCATGGCTGTCTGGCAGCCACTCTCTATGGAATTAAACATCCATCTCCATGGCATGCCTGATTCTATCATGTATCACAGACTTGGTAAGACAATACGCACTGTTTTTTTTTATATGCATCGTGCTTGATAGAGGTATGTGGGCGTGTTTGTGTATGCGCACAGCACAATGGATTTAGTGGGTACAGAAACTCAAGGCGGTTGGGAATAAGGTGATATTACAATTAATGTGTGGGCATACACTGGACCTGCACATCCTACGAGTGTAAGTTGGTGTGTGTACATGTGTCATAAATATAGTCTGCTCCTCATACTACCAGTGTATTGTTGCAGTGAATTATATTACAGTGAGTTACACATACCTTCAGCTTTAGAAAATCTAGTTGTGGTCAATGTGCTCCCGCATATACTGAATATTATAGTCAAATTCTGCCTCCCCTGTATTGTACAGTATAAATTTCTTGTGTATTTATCCACAGCTCATCAAGCTGGCCCTCTGGACAGGTAATGCAGTTTTTATGATTGACAATGGAACCTCTTTGAAAGTCGTATGCACTAAAGGTTGTACAAATAGGAATTCACCTAAAAATATCTGGAATACGAGAGACTTCAGCATCTTTCAGCTTTATGAAATTTATACTTTGTGAGCATGTAAAGCAGGGATGGCCAAGTCCATTAGTGGCCAGCTGCTTGTTTTTATTTGACCCACAGCATATTCTAGAGATAACATTAAAACCAGTCACTCATCAGAACTTATTAAGGAGAATGAAAGCCAACTATAGAACATTAATCATACATCACATTTATCACAATATTGTCCGTCCACAAGCATTTTCTTTGCATTTTTGTGATGCCACCGCAGAAGAGAAGAGGAAAGAGATGAAAATGGTGAAGACCATAGGACAAAAAGTACTAAAGTGGTACATCCATCTTTGTCCTGGATGGTCAGTGCAAATATTGCTTTTAAATCAAAATGAGAATATTAGCTGGTTAGGTTTACACTTGATTGACAGAGACTCTAAATTGCCCGTCCGTAGGCATGACTGTGAGTGCGAATGGTTGTTTGTTTCTATGTGCCCTGTGATTGGCTGGCAACCAGTTCAGGGTGTATCCCGCCTCCTGCCCGATGACAGCTGGGATAGGCTCCAGCACGCCCGCGACCCAAGTGAGGAGAAGCGGCTCAGAAAATGGATGGATGGATGGATGACAGTTAAGAATGTAAAATTTGTACTTATGATATTTAAAGTTAATATAGGTTTAATGATGGCAACAGTTTACCATTAAAACAAAGTTAAGTCAGAATGTATCATAATTGAAATTTTGTTTTGAAATTAAACCAAATTAGACATCCACCAGTGCAGCGGAATGGACTTTATTCGACTTTCGAGGTTCCCCTGTGTGTCTTTTCAATGTGTATGTTTGTGTGTGGGCAAATGACTCACCAGGTTGGCCTCGCTGGGTGCATGGTACTTCTCTGTGCCCATGCGTACCAGGCCGTCATTGTAGAGGAAAATGCGAAGCGGGTCACAGGAAGTGACAAGGATGTAGATGCGCAGATCAAACTTGTAGCCCTCCATCAGGAAAGGTTTTTCCAAGTACTCCTGAACAATGAAGTGCTCCTGGGCTGGCAGCTTCTCACAGTTACGGATAAGTGAGATCCTGGATAGACAGAAGCCTTTATTAATCTTCTGGGGGGAAATTGGAGTGCTGTCAGCAGCATAATAAAATATGGCACAGTAAAGACAAAAAGATAATTAGAAAAATGATAGATGATGGCATAGAAGCGACCATGAACACCGACTGATGACATTGGCAATGTCTTATATGTGTTGGATAAAAATGGACCGAAACTGTATACACATTTTACAGCTTTCTGCACAATATGTCATCGAAAATTGCTCATGGTAATGGTTACGGGCATATACCTCAGATGTAACATTTAGCTATGTCAGTCAGTATTTTTAGTTTAGCCCCTAGATTAGCGTTACCCTTCTAATGTTATTCATGCCAATTAATAATATCAGGTTCAAGGGAGCAAAAGAGGTACTCGTATATTTTCTGAGTGTGCATGACTTTGTGTATTTACATGAAAATTGCCAGGCCTTTAGGTGTAAAAAGATTGGAAGTGTGGTGCCTTGATGGAATTCATATGACCTTCCACTGCTGTAGAACCTTCCATGAAAACTTGTTTAAATAAGTGCCCTCGGCATGATTTATGGCAAGTTTAAGAGCGATAACTTATTTGGCACAGCAGAGCATTCAGCCTTCCAAAATGGCTGCTACTTTGTTGATTACCTGGCCCTTTAAATTAATGTCAATGTACAAAAAACACACAGGTACTCTAGAAATGCTGGTTTTGCTTGAGCATCTGGAGAACATTGTAATTATCTGAAGAAAAACTCATCAAAGACCACTGCTGGTCAATGAGGTAAATATGAACAGGCCATGGGTTTCATTTCTACATTACATTCCTTCTAATTCAATTTGCTCTGGTCTCATGTGAGGGGCACTCATGCTTTATATAGTACACAGATGTGGACTAGTGTTTGTATGCATGCATTCATACAAGTGAGTGTGCACGGAATATGTGGGGCAGTGTGTATGTTTCTGTCCATGTATATGCATACAAGCTGGTGGCTTGAGGGGTCATTGTTAAACAGCCTCCGACAACCATATGTAGACTCAGCTCGACTGACCTACAACCCATCACTCATAGTTAAAGTCGACAGAGACTAAATTGGTTGCATGCGGAGCCTTGAAGCTCCCATTATGTAAGGAGGGATTATAGACACACATACACACACAAATATGTCAGAAATGTAAAGACCGTTGTGTGAATTTTGTAGCACTGAGGCAAAAGAGCAAACCCAGATATTTAATCACAACTAGTGTCCTGTGAACAATGTCTATGATTACCAAGGAGTGCAGTGTGGAACTGCAGTCATGTTGATTTACTGTTTTATTGAATGAAACTCAACAACAAGTGAAGTGAGAACCTAGGCTTCCAGTCATTATCAAGTAGTATTTTCTTCTCTTTCAGGTTAGATAGCAATGTGATGTTTTACTAAACGCTTATCAATCACACCACATTACCTTGCGTTCCAACCGAGACCGCTGCGTTAAAGGGCAGCACTTCATCTGCCCACTTATCAGCACTCCTGAGCAGAACCAAACAGGGACAAGTTGATAGGCGCCTGACCAATAATGTGAGTGGCCCTTATTGGCAGACAGCAAACTGATTGATGAGGACAGGGTTAACAGTGTTAATTAGTCAAGGAGGAGTAGCTGAGGAGAAGACGTCGTGATTGATGAGCCTGGGTGTCACATAATCATAGCCCACTCGCCCTTGCATATTTAATTTGAGACCAGAGGGGCTTTCTCCTTTTTAAGCTTTGCACACGCTGTGATTTTGTTGCCTTTATAACTTCAAACACCAACAATAACTTCATTTAGTGGGCAAACCGCAAAATAAATTACGGGGGTAGGTATAACTTAATTTCCTGCTGTGACATAACATAAGAAAAATAGAGGGAACTCTAATCTTGTGAGACTTGTGCTGTTGAGAGGTTGAGCTAAGATCAGCATCTTTCATATTCCAAATGTATTGCAGTAATTCAGTCTTAGCTGCATTTAATTCTTTAATAAATAAGCACTTAGTGCAACGTGGAGCTATATGCTCATATTACACCAGAAAGAACAAATTACAAGAGCATTAGAGGGAGAGGTGAGCACACTGAGCTATTCACACTTCAATATCCCCATCTATTGGTCCTAACGATGAATGCAAGCACTGTACAATACATCTCACATTCACCTGCCTAAAACCATTTAGCAATCACTGAGGTTTTAGCACATAGTTTGATTATTTTGGATCTAAATATTTCATTATTTCAGGGGGAAGTTTCATTTTGATCTCAATAAAAACTCTGCATATCAACTGGATCGTTTACTTGAATCAAAGTTACACGGAAATACTGTCTACACCAGTGTTTTTTAAACTGGATTCATCGGACCCCGGGAGTCTACGAACCGTAGCTTGGGAATCCGTAAAATAATTTGCAATAAATTAGGTTTTATCATTGAGGAAAATGTGCATACCTACATATAGGGACCCTGAATTAATATGTAATTTCTTTAAGTTCCTTTCTATTAAACAAGTTGTGAATATTTTGGTTGAAACACTTAAAAAAAAATAATAATAATTCCTACAACATTTAGGGGTACACATGGTAGTTGTGTTTCATTGGCATGAGAATTAAGAGGAGCACCTTTTAAAAAATGTCTCCCCTATAAAGGGGTCCCTCAACCCAAAAAGTTTGAGAAACCCTTTAGTGACTTCTACTTAAAAAAACTTTTTTTTTCAAAGTAGAAACAGGAAACTGTTCAATGTTTTAAAAAAATACTTTTTTGACAACTAAACCAAATCAGGCTTTTTTTAAATTCTATTTAGGAATGAAAACCAAAGTCAACTCTAAGTACAAACCCCTATTCCAATAAAGTTGTGTACGTTGTGTAAAACGTAAATTAAAATAGAATACAGTGATTTGCGAATCCTTTTCAACCTATAGTGCCGTGAAAAAGTACTTTGCATAGTTTCCCCCACTTTAATTTTTAAGATCATCAAAAAAATCTCAGAATATAACCCAAGTGATCTGAAAATGCTGTTTTTAAATGAATATTTTCATTTATTAAGGAAAAACAACCATTCAAAGTTACCTTGCCCTGTGTGAAAAAGTAATGGCCCCCTAAACCTAATAACTGGTTGGGCCATCCTCAGCAGCAACAACTGAAATCAAGCATTTCTATAGGTGGCAATTAGTCTTTCACATTTTGTGGAGATATTTTGGCCCACTCTTCCTTTCAGAATGGTTTGAATTCAGCAAAAATGGAGGGTTTTTGAGCATGAATGGTCTTTTTAAGGTCATGCCACTGCATTTCAATCAAATTCAAGTCTGGACTTTGACTGGGTCACTGCAAAACCTTCATTTTGTTTTTTAAGCCATTCAGAAGTTGACTTGCTGGTGTGTTTTGGATCGTTATCCTGCTGCAGAACCCAAGTGCGCTTCAGCTTGAGTCAGAAACTGATGGCTGAACATTTTCCTTCAGGATTTTCTGTTAAAGAGCAGAATTGTTGCTTGTTCTTTTTGGTCAAAAGTGGTTTTCGCCTTGGAACTCTCCCATGAATGCCCAGTCTCTTCCTTATTGTTGTGTCATGAACACTGACCTTAACTGGGACAAGGGAGGCCTGCAGTTTTTTAGAGGTTGTCCTGAGTTCCTTTGTGGCCTCCTGGATGAGTCGCTGGTGTTCTCATGAGGAAATCAGTGTTCCATGTTTTCTCCATGTGAGGATAATGGCTCTTCAAATGGTTCGCTGGAATCCTAAAGCTTAAGAAATGGCTTTTGTCACCCTTTCCAGACTGATAGATGTCAATTACTTTATTTCTCAACTCCTGGAATTACTTTGGATTGTATCATTTTTGCTTTTTTAGATCTTTTGTCCGACTTGATTTTGTCGGGACAGATTCTGTTGAAGTGACTTCTTGATTTAACAGGTCTGGAGGAAATCAGGCTTGGGTGTGATCAGTGAAAATTAACCAAAAATTGTTATGAGCCACAATTAATTCATGGTTTAACAAGGGGGGTAATTACTTTTTCACACTGAGCCAGGTAACTTTTTTCCTTAATGAATTAAATTACCATTTAAAAACACCATTTTAAGTACAATTGGGTTATATTTGCCTGATATTTACATTTGTTGATGATCTTAAACATTAAAGTGGGGAAACTATGCAGAAATATAACATATAACACATAATATAATATATTATATAATATAATATATCTTGGAACATTCCACTAGTGAACAGGTTAATTGGAAACAGGTGACTCTCATGACTGGCTATAAAGGGATCATCCCAGAGAGGCTCAGATGTTCACAAGCAAGGATGGGGTGAGGTTCACCACTTTGTGAACAACTGCATGAGCGAATAGCCCGACCATTCAAGAACAAGGTTTCTCAACATAATTGGAAGGAATTTGGGGATTTCCTCATCTACGGTCCATAATATAAACAAAGGATTCTGAGAATCTGGAGAAATCGCTGCCGATTGCTCAGGCTGCACTTTTGAAAAAAAGAAATAAATGGCATCATTGTATAAAGGAAATTGCCCCGTGGGCTCAGGAACATTGCAGAAAACCATTGTCAGTTAACAAAGTTGGTTGTTATGTCTACAAATGCAAGTAAAGACACTACCATGGAAAGCAATATCTCAGCCATATCTCAACAACACCCAGAAACGCTGCCAGTTTCTCTGGGCCGAGCTCATCTGAGATGGACAGACGCAAAGTGGAAAAGTGTGCTGTGGTCTAATGAGTCCACATGTCAAACTGTTTTTCGAAATCACGGATGTCATGTCCTTCGGGCCAAAGAGGAAAAAGGTTGCTATTAGTGCAAAGTTCAAAATCCAGCATCTGTGATGAAATGGAGGTGTGTTATTGCGCATGGCATGAGTAACTTGCACATCTGTGAAGGCACCATTAATGCTGAAAGGTACATACAGGTTTTGGAGCAACATATGCTGCCATCCAAGCAACAACTTTTATTTAATCATTATTATTTTTTGCTTATTTCAACAAGAAAATGCCAAGCCGTATTCTGCACAATACAACGGTGTGGCTTCATAGCAAAAGAGTGCGAGTACTACACTGCAGATCTGTCTCCCATTGAAAATATGTGGCACATTATGAAGCGCAAATTGAAACGAAGACCCCGGACTGTTGAGCAACTGAAGTACAAGAATGGGAAAGAATTCCACCCACAAAGCTTCAACAATTATCGTAGTGTCCTCAGTTCCCAAGCGCTTATTGAGTGTTATTAAAAGGAAAGGTGATGTAAACATGCCCCTGTCTCAGCTTTTTTGGAATGTGTTGCAAGTATCAAATTCAAAATGAGTGAATATTTTTTTCACACACAAAAAAAAAAACAAAGTTCATCAGTTTGAACATCAAATAGCTTGTCTCTGTAGTGTATTCAACTTAATATAGGTTGTAAAAGATTTGTAATTTATTGTACTCTGTTTTTATTTGCGTTTTCCACAATGTCCCAAATTGGGGTTTGTAGATGTCTTAGTTTTATTAGCAATACCAACAGAATTTCTTACTTTTCTAATGTTTTATATTTTCCTATAATAGTGAGGAGAAGTGTTACAGAAGATGGATGGATGGATGGTCAAACTATGTACATGTAATGTGGAACCTCAGGTTTACCGAAGAACCCGTTTTACGAACAATTTGGGTCACACACAAAATCTTCGTAGAAAAACTACCTCTTTTTATGTACCATTTTCAATTAGCTAGTAGTCTTGGCATGGACAAGGGGAAGGATCTATATTGTGCTTCTTCTCGCATTGCATGACCATCATCATTGATCAGTGCCTCCGCACACTCGTTCATCCAATCACAGATCAAGCAGCAGCCGCGTTGGATTTACGAATGAACGCAAAAGTAGGGAAGATGCCGGCGCCCGTGTCTCCGATGGCTCACGAAACCTTTCCTAAACAAGGGCTAAACAGTCAGAATGGCTCCTAAAAAAGAAAAACTGCTTGTGATGTTAGGAAGCACTTGACATGAACGAGCAGAAGGATCTGTGCTGTGCTTCTCATTGCATTGTTTAACCATAATTGGCTCTGTGCATCACATAATGCAAGTAAGGTACTATATCTTTTCTGTTGTTGAGGTTTTTTTGCTCTTCATTAGACTGGCAAATGAGAAAGCGCTCGCTAGTGATAGCATGAGCGAGGCAATCATCTGTGAGAAGGCGAAAATGCTGCAAGGAGACCTGCTTGTGAAAACACCAGGTCCAAGTGGTGGCGAATATGACTTTAGAGCCAGTCGATGCTGGTTTGAGAAGTTTCACAAGAGAAGTGTAATTCAGTGTTATTAGACACCGGAAGACTGCGAGTTCAAATAAACGAGATAGAAATTAATTATAGCTGAGTTTGCAATTTTTGTGGAACGTGAACGCTACCTTGCTCATCAAGTTTTAACTGCAACAAAACAGGAATATTTTTTGGGGGAAAAATATTATAATGATTAAAAGAAATGTGCAGCAAACTGAGTGATGTACAGGTATTATATGAAAAGAATTACCCTCATAAAACTGTGAAAACTGTTTCTGAAAAAAACTAATAAATCTGGCAAAAGGCAAGTTTCCCTGGGTAGGTTTGTTGTTCCGAAATCAACCAATGAATTAGAAAAGAGACAAACAAAAGAAAAAAAAAAACACCTGAATCAGAACTTCCCTGTTAATATGGAAGAAGACTCTTTCTTCAATGGAGGAGCTGTAGTCCTCCTCCCCTTACCCCCCTCCTATGTTATGTTAAAGAACAATGAACAGTATCACAGGGTCTGAAATATCCAGTATTGCATTGTAAAATGCAACTTAAAATGAAGTTTACAAACAAATTAAGGACTACTTTTAAGGACTACTACTAATTAAGGAGCGCCTGACTACTAGCAGTCAGGCGCTCTCAAAACAAAGATTGAACCGTAACTTGACAAAAAGCGCGTGGATTGATAACAGAAATGAAAACTGTGTGGCAGCAGAGGTTAACAGAAAGGCAATCGCGTGTGTCATCGAGCCATGATAAGCTCTGATTTATGGTGATTGTGACCATGGAAAACAAAGAGACCAACAATGAGATTTAGCACACCCTCTCAGCTCACATAATCAATCTGAGCATAATGCTGTTTCTATATCAGGGTCAAACACCCCTCTGTGTCTTGTTTTCTTGTGCTTGTCCTTTATTTGCTCCCCTTTCAACTTTCTCTCTCTGTCACACTGTTCTTGTTTATCTTGTCATAAAATCATTCCTTTTGCTGCCCCTCAGTCTCCCAATCGGTGTGTTTTTCAGTTGTTCTGAATTCTTCTTGCCTCTGACCTACCCGATACCCATGGCTCCATTAGCTGGTTTGACAATAAACGTCTTCTGCTTGCGTTTCCGCCGCAACTCCTTGACGTAATTTTGAAATTGCGTGTACTCAGCGGGGAAAATCCAGGTTTTGGGTACAAAGCTGTACTCTTGAGACTGGCACCTGATCATTCTGGAGAGACAAAAAATAGCTTTATTATATTACATACAGCGGAACCTCTAAAGTTGAATGCCCCTAAAGCACTAATATTGCAACATTAAGCATCTTGCGACACTTCATAAAACCGTAAATAAAACTTGATACGACATATGAAACCAGTAGTACTGCACATCGTTCATAACTATACAGTCACAAAATAACTAAATAACCCATAAGTTGAAAATAATACTAAAAGAAAATCACTCCCAGTCAAAATTATCAAAGGCAGTTTTATAGGGGTGTAATGATTCGTTTTTAGCAATGATTCAATTCGTATCACAATTCGATTCATCTTGGTTCATTTGGAACGATACAATCCGAAATGATTCACTGGCTGGAAATCAGTAACTCTTTAACCAAAAATTCATCCAGTGTGACAGTGAAAAAAATACATGCATACTGGACAGTGCAGGTAAAATGTATTAGATTATTGCTGTTTCTTCTAAGGGAATTGGTTAAAAATTAATTATCGTCATTAAATATAAAGATTTTCCTGCTCTACTTTCCTTTTATGTGTCTTATTGTGTACTGTACTGGATGTGTTTCCCAATGGACTGAGTCCACTTAATAAAATTTACTGATTGATTGATTGTATTTCTTTACAATAAAACAAAGGTGAAAACAGCAACTTATTGTTATTTATGTTATTTCAGATGATTTTATTGTTGTGCCATTTCTTTCTCCGAGAAAACAGATGTTTAATCGGTGTTAGAACTATGAGACACTCCTTAGAAAAATAGATAGGGGTTCCAAGCAGGATACAATGTTTGAGAATCCCTTTTCTAAACAGTTCAAACGTAATGGCTAGAAACAAAGCAATCTTTGAGGAATCTTGTTAGTAATAAATAGAGAGCGAAAATAAATGAATAAACCTGCTCTTTGTAGCACAAAGGTGAGCCTTAAACAGCGGCCAGTAGTTGACATTGTCGCTGGTTCTCCTCTATTGCGCCTGAGTTTCCGCTTGGGGGTACTTTGCTATCGTTGTTGGCGGCTAGCGAGTTAAGCTACGCTAACCAGCTTGAAAGGCTTTCAAAGTGCACTGCAATTTGCCGCTAGTCACACATGCATCGTTAATGGTCATTTCTCATTAGCCTCCTCCTCATCTGCAATCCATCAGACAGATGGACGTCTTTAAAAAAATGCTTAAAAAACAACACACACACATACTGTGGTGTCTCGTCCAAGCACAAAGGGTACTACGGAAAGGAGTAACTAGATGTAAGACATAGAAAAGGAAACAAAGACGAAAAGAGATGAAGAAGAAAGTAGCTTTGACAGTGCTAACTGCAGTGTGCTAACTGAAAAATCAACCAAAGTAAAAGAGAAATTAAAAGGTTTTTTCTTGGAACGACAACACATACACACCTCCTTAGAAAGCCTGCTGTGCATAAATCCAGTCTGTTATTTCCTAGTATCAATACAATCGATTTATTACCTTTTAAAATCATTAAAATCAATAGATTTGCATCCAGAAGGCTAACTCGCCGAGCACAGATTAATCCTGTTGGATCGTAGGAATATAAATCGATACATCGATATAACGTATGAATCGTTACACCACTGTATGAAGTTTATCTGAGGTGATTGACCGTGCCTTAAAAGTAGTAATTATGAATTTGACAATTGTAATCAAAGATTGCAGGTCGGGGTTTTTTGCATTTTATTTTAACAGTGGCTAAACACTCTTTACTCTTGTTTGTATGTACCAGTAATGTTCAGATGTTACTTAAAAGATTGTTTGTCAAGATTTTAGCATAACCACCAGGAAAAGATCAATTAATCTTTTTTTTTTTTTTGGGGGGGGGGTGTTTGTTTCATTATTACCTATGTGCACAAATTGAATGAATCAGAGGTCCACCCTTAAACTTGTGTTCAACCTTACAGTTTCCACTGTATTGCATTTTGTATTTTAAAAGATTCACTAGGATCCTGATTTTAATTATTTGTAAGAAGAACTTGCTAAACACTGAGGTTTGAAATGGAAAGGCACGAATCCATGGACAAACTTACTTTGACATGTTTCTTGCTAAGCAGTCTTTGCGGCAAATTTCACCCATACCCGGAAAATGGTTAATTCTCTACAGAGGGACAGAGAGACATAATAACGTTGTTAGGGCCATTACACTACTCAATTCCACCCGCCCCTTCTGGAAAATGAGCACATTAGAGAGTGCAACCTGAAGTGAGCTTACAATGTTCTGACATTTATGCCCAATTACGAACTTAAAACAAAAAGGTGACGCTGAGACATTTCACAACCCTTATTTAGTTTACAATGTTTTTCAGACTTTAAAGGTTGGGGAGGGAAGAGGCAAGGAAAAAAAAAAAAAAAGATCAATCTCGGCTCTGAGGGGCCGAGGTAATTGGTTCTGCATCGTAAGCTCCTGCAGTGACAGCTGAATGAATGGCTTTAAATGCACCAAAAGTGGGGGTGGGGGGTAAAGGAAAATCTTTTTTTTTTTTTTTTTTTTTGACCAAATGAGTCTGAAGAGGGGTGTTAATTAGGCTCATATGAACTTAAATTTGAAAGCAAACTCACATAGTACATTCCTCAAAGGGGAAAAAAGAGAAAGGAAAAATAAAAAAAGAATGCAGAGTGTAAAAAGGATATGTGATTATTATCCCAAGGAGACAGATGTAATTAGGCATTCGGAAGAAATCGTGCAATTATGGCAATTCTGCAAGACGATGCAATTTGTGAGAGGAAATCAAAAGCAATTGTGGAGGGACTTCACTTGACATACTGTACCACAGCACAAAAAGGTGCTAGTGATATCAATGTACAACATACTGTATTATAAGTACTGGTGGATGCATCAGCCACATAATGAGATGCCAAGTAATACACTGTAGTTTACACCACACAGACCCTTTACTGCCCACAGCATATAGAGACTGGTCTAAGAGTCAATTGGTCATTAATGACTAGGGGTGGGAATTAGATTTTATCAACATTAATTCCGTTGTCGATTCTGTTTATCGAACCTATACCTTATCAATTCTCTTAACGATTCCTTAAGAGTTTTATAAGGAGTTGGGGAGAGTACTTTTACAGTCTATCACTCAAAACGCAACCTTCCCCTCCCCCCCAAAAAAAATTATGCCTGTATAAGACTTTCTCTAGCAAATAATGAAGCAGGGTCCGACGTTAATCCTTTTCTAATGATGGCCCTCTTGGGCCACAATGAGCCAAGTTGTGGTGGCCCTGTCAGAACCTGTACTAGCCCTGTATATTCATGATATAATATGTTAAGTTTTAATGATTATTTTGTATTTAGCATCATTGTACTGTAGTATTTGAGACCCTTTAAGAAATTATTAGTACAATTGGATTCATGGCTATGACTATGTTAAGCCCACGAAAATCACGGTATTGCAATTGCACAGATTAATAACAACAACAATGCTTTATCTACACCCTTGAAAATTAGATGATGCACCCCAAGGGGCTATCCTTGAAATAAATAAATACATAAACAAATAATGTACAATTTAAAATATATTTTTTACATAAAGGCAGTGGTCCCAAAACATTTTACCGTCACTGACCGTTTTCATGTTAATACATTTTTGGTTATTTACACCATAGAGATAAATAAACACATTATAGTATACGATATCTATCATTGACACATGCTGGCCATATGCTGTATTCTGACAAGTGTTACGACATAACGACAACGACACATCCATCCATCCATTTTCTGAGCCGCTTCTCCTCACTAGGGTCGCGGGCTTGCTGGCGCCTATCCCAGCTGTCATCGGGCAGGAGGCGGGGTACACCCTGAACTGGTTGCCAGCCAATCGCAGGGCACATAGAAACAAACAACCATTCGCACTCACAGTCATGCCTACGGGCAATTTAGAGTCTCCAATTAATGCATGTTTTTTGGGATGTGGGAGGAAACCGGAGTGCCCGGAGAAAACCCACGCAGGCACGGGGAGAACATGCAAACTCCACACAGGCGGGACCGGGGATTGAAACCCGCTCCTCAGAACTGTGAGGCTGACGCTCTAACCAGTCAGCCCAACGACACAGTGCCATAAAATGTTTTGTGTGGGTGCGCGACTTCTTACTTTTATAATCAATAAAGCGCTCGTTAGCACAGAGTTGTCCGCATATTATTGGACATAATAATCTAGCGATGACACTTCATTTCGTGTCGCTGCCCTTGTTCTTCGCAGCCATTCCGTAGTCCCGCTGCCGCCGTTAGCTTCGTTAGCCTTGGCTATTGACTTGACGCTACCAGCTGTGAGTGTCGCAGGTTTTCCTTTTGTCATCTTAACATTCTGTCTTGGATAGTATATTTCAGTGATACAAATATTTCAGTCAGAAAATGCGAAAATGGTGTGTATGTGGTATGTCAATAGGTATGTGGCGGCTGACAGCGCGCAGTGACGTTATGCTGGGAAATGAAAACATTGTTAAAGAGAGCCAGCATTGTTGAAGGTATATACTTCCCATGGAATCAATTGGACCCGGTTTTACATTGGAACCGGTTTTCGATTCCCACTCCTATTAATGATCCATCTTATTAAGGCAGGACATGGTTGCAGCTAGGTTCACTCAACAGGATAGGGGAGGTCAGATGTCAGTAACATAACTGACTAAATACTCAAGTCTGTTTATCCCTTGTTGTTTTGGCTAGTGACAAATAAAACAAGCCACATTGCTCACAATGTGTGTACAGTCTTCCTGTCGAACATCTTGTCTCCATCCACTCTTTTCGTTACAGGATTTCCCATTCCATTACCTGCCAAGCTAGATTTGTGAGGTCATTTATTCATGTCTTTAATTTTTTGGGACAGTCAAGGCAATTGTGAATGTGTGAGTCCCTTCAGTTGATCTGCTTTAAGTGATTTACAATTAATCTGCATTACTCATCTGCAATGGCTTCCTGTTCAATTCAGAATAAATTCCAAGATTCTGTTGATAATTTGTGTGAAAGTCACTTCATGACCTGCAAGAATGAATGAAAACAATTCTGTGTCAACAAAGAAGAATTAGAATATAAGGAATAAGATGGAAAATCATTTAGGCTATTAATTCTTCGAGTTTAACACCACAGCTTTGTGGTGCAGCTCTTGCAGCTCTTTTTAAATGATTAAAGGTCCCATATTTTGGCTAGTTATACCTCTATAGAGTGACTCTCTAACATGGACTTAATATAAAAGTGTCAATTTCATTTAAAAGAAAACACCTTGGTTTTGTTATATGTGTCCAGAAAAGGTCCTTCTGACAGCTGCTTCTATTTGACCCAGTTTTGTATCCGCTTTATCCATATTTGGCTAAGACCACCATTGTTTGCCTCAGTGAAGAAGACCCAACCCTCACTACTATCACAGTGTTTGTTATATTGACAGTGCTGGCTCGGGGGCAGAGAGGTAGGCAGAGATCTTCGCTAGTGACGTGGATAAGATTGAGAAATTCGAATGGCCTGATTTCAGGCCTATTGTCAGAAAAACCTCCATAACTCAGGAATGTGCGAACGATTTTAATTAATATTTCACGTTTAGATGGGCTGGCGAACGGTTCAGGGTGTATCCTGCCTCCCGCCCGAAGATAGCTGAGATAGGCTCCAGCAATCTGCGACCCGAGTGAGGATAAGCGGTAAAGAAAATGGATGGATGGATGGATTTCACGTTTACTTAAGCACCATAGAGCCAATGTAACATCCTAAATACAACCCCAATTCCAATGAAGTTGGGACGTTGTGTTAAATATAAATAAAAACAGAATACAATGATTTGCAAATCATGTTCAACCTATATTTAATTGAATACGCTACAAAGACAAGATGTTTAATTAACTTTATTGTTTTCAGCAAATAATCATTAACTTAGAATTGTATGGCTGCAACACGTTCCAAAAAAACTGGGACAGGTGGCAAAAAAGTTGAGGAATGCTCATCAAACACCTGTTTGGAACATCCCACAGGTGAACAGGCTAATTGGGAACAGGTGGGTGCCATGATTGGGTGGAAAAGGATCTTCCCTGAATTGCTCAGTCATTCATAAGCAAAGATGGGGCGAGGTTCACCTCTTTGTGAACAAGTGCATGAGAAAATAGTCGAACAGTTTAGGGACAATGTTCCTCAACGTACAATTGCAAAGAATTTAGGGATTTCATCATCTACGGTCCATATCATCAAAAGGTTCAGAGAATCTGGAGAAATCACTGCATGTAAGCGGCAAGGGCGAAAACAAACATTGAATGCTCGTGACCTTCGATCCCTCAGGCGGCAATGTATCAAAAACCGACATCAATGTTTAAAGGATATCACCACATAGGCTCAGGAACACTTCAGAAAACCAACGTCAATAAATACAGTTTGGCGCTACTCGAAACTCTACTATGCAAAGCAAAAGCCATTTATCAACAACACCCAGAAAAGTCGCCGGCTTCTCTGGGCCCGAGCTCATCAAAAGTGGAAACGTGTTCTGTGGTTCGACGAGTCCACATTTCAAATTGTTTTTGGAAATTGTGGGCGCCGTGTCTTGCGGGCCAAAGAGGAAAGGAACCATCCGGACTTTTACGGACGCAAAGTTCAAAAGCCAGCATCTCTGATGGTATGTTAGTGCCAATGGCATGGGTAACTTACACATCTGTGAAGGCACCAATAATGCTGAAAGGTACATACAGGTTTTGGCGAAACATATGCTGCCATCCAAGCAACGTCTTTTTCATGGATACCCCTGCTTATTTCAGCATGGCTTCGTAGTAAAAGAGTGCGGGAACTAGACTGGCCTGCCTGCAGTCCAGACCTGTCTCCCATTGAAAATGAGTGGCGCATTATAAAGCGGAAAAGACGACAAGGGAGACCCCGGACTGTTGAACAGCTGCAGCTATACATCAAGCAAGAATGGGAAAGAATTCCACCAACAAAGCTTCAACAATTAGTGTCCTCAGTTCCCAAAGGTTTATTGAATGTTGTTAAAAGAAAAGGTGATGTAACACAGTGGTAAACATGACCCTGTCGCAGCTTTTTTGGAATGTGTTGCAGTCATAAAATTCTAAGTAAATGATTATTTGCTAAAAACAATAAAGTTTATCAGTTTGAACATTAAATATCTTGTCTTTGTAGTGGATTCAATTAAGTATAGGTTGAACATGATTCGCAAATCATTGTATTCTGTTTTTATTTATGTTTAACACAACGTCCCAACTTCATTGGAATAGGGGTTGTACTAGAAAAAGTTGGTTTGGTAAAATACTGGGCCTTTAATTATGACTATCTCTTCCACCTTTTACTCAAAGCACCACTGGTGGAAAATCCTCCCTCAGCTTACAGATGCACACCGTTATAATGACCTATAATAGGTCTTACCATTTTCCTTGTACTGTATAAAGTACTATGATATGGTTCATATTATTCTGTTTGCCGGACAACTTCAAATAACTATAAAATATTTTTTTTGTAATATCTTTAGCCCAGCGGTTCCTAACCCCAGGATGTGCCGAGATGACCACCATGCAGAGTACCTGATAATTCCTGAGCTCAGCAATTTTCTCATGCTGTACAGACGAATCACTCCAGATGAGATTGGCAGTCTCGTCATCATCTCGTGTCTTCAGAAAGTCCATCTCATTGATGACTATGCGAACTGGTTGGAAGACACTCATATTAGAATGGAACGGAATAGGCAAAGAACGCATTTCAGTAGAGTTCCATTCCAAGAACATTTTCAAGGATGTTGATCAAAGACATGCCTACCTAATGAAATAAGCAAACAGTGTGAAGACATGACTTACATTTTTATGTAGCAGATAATTGTTTTACTAAAACGCTTGGACAGAAAGGATTCATTCATGGTAATTCAAAAGATCAAAACCTCCTAGCAATATTTACTGTTCATGAAATGGATGCAGACCAGCTGATGGTAATGCCTCCCAACAAATATATATTAATTATACGTAATGTATTCAAATCCCACTAGAAACCCCATAATATGAGAAATAGGTGGCAAGCCCATTTGGACATTAATCCAGCAACTATTCAATATTCAGTGAGTAATGAAAGATTAATAAGATCAAACAACATGACATTTTAATTAATTTCTTGAAAATCAACACAAACCTGATGCCAGCTTTCCTAATGTTGCTTGATAGCAGCACTTCAATAGGAAACTGTGACTCCATCTATCTTTTCACGCTGGTGGATGCTAACTGTGTTTTGATAACTTGAACAGGGAGGATTTACATCGCAGCAGGGCTGGGATGACAGTTACCATTAAGAGCCAAATTATAATCAATTTTGTGTCAGTCACCTCACTGAACACGTCCTGAGGCCCACAGTATACACCTCCACCTCTTTGCTGGTACCATCTTTTATCTTTCACCTATTCCATTCCCATATTCAGAAAAGGAAACAGCAAAAATGACCCATCTATTTAGCTTTTAGTGTAACTTTATCCTGGACATAGGGCATTGCTCTACCCAAGGGCCAGTGGGAGGGTCTCATCACAGAGAGTAAAATTATTCACAGCTTGATTCCCATCTACATGCTGGATCCCGACAGCCCCAGATTTCTCCTGCAATGCTGCTGACTCCTTAGTTTCCAAAGGTTGTAGTTTACTCCTGAGAACTTTGACGCCACACAATACAGCCAGCATTTTTGGAGTGCTTACTGCGCTCTTTTACCCTGTCTAAAAAACACTGACTGCCATATTAGATTACCTCAGTAATGATTTTTTGCGAGGATTGTCTCCACACAAGCAGTTTCACCAGGCTGAAAACCATCCATTATTCCATTCATTTTCTGAGCTGCTTCTCCTCACTGGGGTCGCGGGAGTGCTGGAGCCTATCCCAGCTGTCATCAGGCAGGAGGCGGGGTACACCCTGAACTGGTTGCCAGCCAATCGCAGGGCACATACAAACAAACAACCATTCGCACTCACATTTTCAATTAACCTACCATGTATGTTTTGGGAATGTGGGAGGAAACCGGAGTGCCCAGAGAAAACCCACGCAAGCACGGGGAGAACATGCAAACTCCACACAGGCGGGGTCGGGGATTGAACCCCGGTCCTCAGAACTGTGAGGCTGACGGTCTAACCAGTCATCCACCGTGCTGCCTAGGCTGAAAACCATTTAGCTTTAATTTAAGATGTTAAATGTCACCATTTCAGCAGGCTAAACAGCAATGGGCTATTTTGAGTGAGTCCAGCTTTCACAAATGTACATTCTTGTTACCTGGGTTGCCTTGTTTAACGTTTTCACTTGTGTCAATTCCAATATGTGCCAGTCTTGTAGAGGGACTAACTCAATTTACACCAATTATATGATTGAAACTATAAACTCATCTTTTGTTTTCCAGAATCAGTGCACAATTTTGTCCAAAATATTGGGCTACTTTATGATTTGTTGTTTTATTGACCTTGTACGGAACAGTTATTCAACATACTAAATGTGTAAATGGTAGTACAGATACAGGTGTTCACAAGCACATTCGTTAGGATTCCAATACATTTTAGACAGGTTCTTGCTTTTGTTTTACACCTTAAGAGGAAGTTTACTTGCCACTCTATTCTAAGGACATTTATTTGAAAGTTTTAGATTGTGTATCATACAATTGGTCTTGGATCAATTTCCACATTTCCAGTCCCTTTACATTTGACTGTCGACCAGTCCAACTAAAACCTACCTCAGTTGTGATAGCATGACAACAGGATAAATGGTACAAAAAAAAAAGGATGGCTAAATGGATGAATTCCAATAAAGAGACTGGGGCAGCAGTACTCTTTGGGCCTAGAATGTCCAATATTTGAAATTTACAGTGGGCCAAACAATATGGAGATCAGGATAGATGATTGGGGAGTTGCAAGAAATGCTAGGCTGCTTCATAAGGTAGGTAGGTATCCTTCAGCAAGACACAAAAAGGAACATCTCCATCTGTGATGTGTGATTTGATCTTTTGTAGGGTGTAATGCAGTGGTTCTGCAACATTTTACACCAATTACCACCTAATAAAATACTTAGCTTCCCAATTACCACCATCATAACCGACTTTAAAATACAATAGCATAGTTGGCCTAAGTGTTTGCCAAAAGGAAGTTTTATTCCTAAGAACTATATTTATTATTAGTGTTATTGTATTGTACTTAAAAGTTAAAGGGAAGTTTGCAGTTTTAAAAAGAACACTGACAGTAGTGTGTCAGTAAAACGATCTGTGAGAAAAAAATCATCCCTCTCTGGCCCCATCGTGTACCTCTAATTAGATTTTTAAGAAACCAGCGCACCAAAGGAAGTACAATGAATCAAAGACAGAAAGTGTTACGGACAGGATGTTTGAGAATTGCGCTCATGCACGTCAATGAGGGGTGCAGTTTATTGTTATTATTATTATTATTATTATTTATGTTCCTCAAGGAGAAATTCAACTCCCACTCTGATGTAAACGTTGTGTTGCAGATCACACATTTGCATGCATGCAAGGAGAGATTCAGACTGAAAGAGGTAGGCAAAGGGTGCTGTACCACTTGAGCTGGAATGGGAGGGACAATGCCTTGCTCAAGGGCACCTCAACTGTAGTCAACAAGCAGACTAGCTGCTATTTTTAAATTTTTGTTAGTAGTGGGACATGAACCCACATCCTCCAACTCCTAAGTCCACGTTCTCACAGACTGAGCTACTGCCACAAACACTGCTGCTCCGAAGCTTGTACGGTTAGAAACCAGTCTAAATTCATACCAATCTCATATTTGGTACCAGCAACATTGGCACTGATGATGCCCTTCTTCTTTTTGGTGTGCACCTTCCTCTTGCCATGCCCCTGGTAGGAGCCCACAGATGGCAAGTTCACGGGGGATGCTCCTCGATCCTCTAGAGGTAAAGACAGCACACATCAGTATAAGCATACAGGATGTTGTCACACTGTGCACACAAAAGTAGAAAGGCGCCTCATTTCTGCAGGGAATCACATAGTGTGGTCAAACAACATCTAGTATGTGTGTTACACTATGAGGAGGAGGAAGTCAAAAGCAAACAAGGGAATTCTGAGAACAGAGGGTTTGGAAATTGTTAGATGAGTATGAATACTTCAAATGAATGAATCAAATGTACCCTATATTTTCTTTATATTTATGTTGCTTTGGTTGCGGTACAGTGGGCGACTGGTTAGAGCGTCAGCCTCACAGTGCTGAGGACCGGGGTTCAATCCCCGGCCCCGCCTGTGTGGAGTTTGCATGTTCTCCCCGTGCCTGCGTGGGTTTTCTCCAGGCACTCCGGTTTCCTCCCACATCCCAAAAACATGCATGCTAGCTTAATTGAAGACTCTAAATTGCCCGTAGGTGTGAATGTGAGTGTGAATGGTTGTTTGTTTGTATGTGCCCTGCGATTGGCTGGCAACCAGTTCAGGGTGTACCCCGCCTCCTGCCCGATGATATCAGGGATAGGCTCCAGCAGGCCCGCGACCCTAGTGAGGAGAAGCAGCTCAGAAAATGGATGGATGGATGGATGGATGGATGGGTCTATGCATCAGAGAACAGCAGTTGTATAGTATGTGTGCATGTTTCTGTGCAAAAATCTGTCAGTCCGTAGTAACAGACTCACCTCCATCATTGGGAGGCGAGGGCATCTCCGGCGCTGGGAGGAGGTAGGCCAAACAAGGCAGTTGGGCCCTGCTGGGTACTCACGGCACCCTCCAAGGACACTCTCACACTGGATAGTTGTCCCGTTCTTGGGATGCGTAGAAAGTATGGTTCAGAACGAGTCCACGGATCATCTGAGCATCTTCCCGGTGCCTGCCAGCGGGATAAAGAGCAGCCCTGGTTTGGGGAAGGTAGCAGTGATGGGGAAGACTCATGGAAGGAGTTGTGGGGATGGTGAAAGGATGGGGGAGTTTTGAAAATCTACACGGGTCCAGCTTATTTACAGCCCCAAGTGGAAAAGGGAGTGAATGGGGGTGTACACAGAGATGGATAGGAATGCGTGTAGAAGAGAAGAAAAAATATATATTTTCCAGCTGTGGTGCACAATGTCAGACTACTGCCATCAAATCTTGCTGTAACTCCGTCAGACAGTGGCAACACTACACGATAAGTACTCCGATACCATTGTATCCTGTCTTTGACGATCACTGGGCTTTATCTTGTCAACGCAAACACTGTCGGGGAGGCGTGACCAGAAAAGGGGTCACAACCGGATACAACCATTACCATGGCGACAACAAGCTGTTGTAATGGATCTTTACGGGAATGTTGGGGAAAAAAGACCAAAAGAGGAAAGAAACATGCGGTGTCACATTTTTTGCTGTTCATTCAAGAAGGGTTTGAGGTATGTTCACGTACTTTTAATATGATACGGCTCGCAAGCAGCCAACAAAACGTGATGTAGCCAAGCAAGCTAGTGCTAGCACTGTTTGTACGTAAACATGCTGATGTTCTATCCAATCATGCTCTAACGTTTCAGTAAACATTGGTTTGTAAACGTGAATAAATGTTGACAATGGTGACCAAGTATGTTGACAACGGCAAGCACGGGAGGCGACGCGTCGGTCATCAAACGTAAGCCTATTGGTCGACGGCAAGGTGCGCTTGTCAGAGAGTTGTCGTTGATATTGTCGCACTACACCGAAGATATCCAAAAAACATGCAAAACCTTTAAGTTTGGTATCGTAGGGCCATCATAGGGCCAAATCGTTGGTCGTGGATTATGTCATACAACAAGAGGTTTTGTCGTTCACGACAAAATATTGTATGTCGGGCCCGATCTGGGAACACCCCCGCGATAGTTTATCGGGCCAATATCGGTCCTGTAGTCTGATCTAGGCATATAAGAATAATCACAGAACTCTGCAAAGTTTGCAAAGGACATTTTATTTGGTTTATTTGTGAATAATCAAGTTAAAACATGAATAGAATAGATACATCCAACATGTTATAGAAATGATCTAACATCCCTCTTGTCAATAATTTGCTGGGTGCATGAAACTGAATTTGCATTTTGTTAATTAAATTTATCAGCAATGTACACATTTATTAATCATTATCAAAATACATGGAGAGATGCAGGAGATTTAGGAGAAAGCTAATTTCCAATAGTCTAAGAGTTTCGCGAATATAGGTTAACTCTGGCAGATTCCCAGTTTATTTTACTAGATGGTCATATTTATTTCCTTAGAATTCCAGATTTTAATTTTGAAATTAATTAGTTTTATCTCTATAAATTATTAGAATTCATCCATTACATTTATCTATTATTTATATTTATTTATGTATATGTATATAATGTACTATTTCTCTTAGTTTACTGGCTACTGGGAGGATAGCGATGATGGGTCTATAGTTCTGCCCAGTAAGTGCTAGTCTTCCATCTTTAGCTAAGGGAATTATTTTGCCTTCTTTCCCGATAGTGGAATATCAAGTATAACTTGCATTAGACATTTATAAAAGATGTGACACATAGGACCAGAAATGTGGTCAGCTGTTAGACTCAGCACTTTACTGTCCAGCATGTCAGTGCCTATTGAGCTATGGTCCAGAAAGGCCTTCAACAACTTCCTAACCACACTCTCCTGCACCCTTTTAAATTGAAAATGCAACTTACTAAGCATTATGCTATTTCCTTTATGTTCAAAAGTATTTTTAATGTGTTCATATTCTGCCTAAGCAACCTTACCTTATATATGAAAAAAAATAATAATAATAATTGGCTATATCAAGTGGTTTGGTTAGAAACCGGTCTTCTGATTCTACAAAAGAAACCTATTACCTTTAGACTTCTCCAGTTCTCTTAAGTTATCTGCCGTCTTGCATCACAACGTTTATTCTTTGTATCTTTTTCAGCATTTTGTTTTTGCAGGTCTTTGATCTGACCCATCATATCCAACTGATTTTGGGCAATGTTTGAGAACATGACAACTCCAGAACATGAAATTGAGTGACTGCTTTATCTCCTCCACCCCTACCTCCACAATTGTGGGCCTGTTTGGTGCCATCTTGCTAGATTATTTCAAGAATGTGTATACGAAATCCCAAGCAGTAGTTCACCATCTGATATGTCTGATGACAATGACGTGACCAATCACAACGCCGAGCGGGAAAAACAACACCAGAATCCGGAAGAGGGATCAAAAGACAGCATTCACTATAAACTTTTCCTGACAGTTTTATACAGAAAACCATGCAATTTTGCCCGAGCAGTACTGATTTGTAACACACACCAGAAAGGCCCATTTGCCGCACACACGCACACACACACACACACACACACACACACGTCCACCCGCAGACAGGCGCGTAATGACGCACCCTAACCCTACAGCCAGGTGTTAACCATACAGCCACAAGATCAAGGCGCAGCCAGAAGTTGCCAACCTGCTAAATCAATCACAAATACTTTGCGGTTTTCCTCGGTGAAGTCATTTGCCAGGAGCGGAGCAGCTAGCCAGCATCCGAGAGGGAAAGTTGAAACTTATTCCTGAGCTACCAACAAGGAGAGTGCACCCTTCCTCAATGTGCCGGCTCAGCGACTCCATACACTAGTTGACTAACATGCATGTGATATGGTGTTTATTCAGTAATAAGTTCGATAGACACACTATAGGCTTTAATTGCTTGTGCTGGGACCACTAATAACAACACGGGTTATATGAACATATAAACTCACAGGTTCTTACTGGTGTTTAGACACTAAAAAGAATCCCACCGCACCACTCGTCAGTAGCACTGCCTTGCTCATTTCCCACATCCTGTCCTGTCCTGCCCTTTTCTGTCCTCTCTCATCTTGTTCTCTTGGTTAGTTATTGCATGTCTTCACCAGGTGTCCCACCCCCATCCACAAATAAGAACACGATTTGACTGTTGTAATGTTACTTGTGCTCAAATATCTAGACTGTCCAACTATTGTTCTACTGTGGTTCGCACACCTATTCCCCTTGTTCATTCTGTCCCGCTGTCTGTCCCTTAAAACCTTTTTCTGTCCGGCTGCATTTTCAAAGAGCATCAGAATATTAATTCATTCATCTTACATTCTGCTTATCCTCACAAGGGTCATAGGCATGCTGGAGCCTATCCCAGCAATCTTCGGGGAAAGAGGGGGGGTACACCCTGAACTGGTCGCCAGCCAATCGCAGGGCACATATAAACAAACAACCATTCGCGCACACATTCACACCTACAGAACATGCAAACTCCACACAGGCGGGGCCGGGATTTGAACTCCGGTCCTCAGAACTGTGAGGCAGACGCTCTAACAAGTCGTCCACTGTGCTGCCTGTAATCTTTATCTTTATACAAAATTAATCAAATCATGTCATGGGAGTTGTCTGATGACTGAATTATAGTCAATCATAGTCAAGCCCTATCAGTTTTTCAGAACAAAATTTAATGTATAAAGCATTTTCATGAAATAGTAATAAACACAGAGAAAACACATTTTATATACCAAAGAACAGAACAGATAGTCTCCATTTACAAAAGATGTCCCTTGTTCTATCATACAGAGACCAAAAGTGCCCTCTAGCGGTGAGAATGCGTCAACTGTTTTCTTGTCCACATAGTCCAGTTACACACATCATAAAATATGCACAAATACTTGCACACTGCCAAATTGATTCAATGAGAATTCACTAAACAAATTAAAATAGGGAAACAATCAAAGTGCATTCTTCCATCACTCAGTAGAGTTTTATGTCTTTCTGTTGGTCTTTTTGACCGAGTGGACCATTGATTCCAGGGAAGACAGAGGTTGAAATGAGTTTAGCAGCGAGTGAAACAAAAACATTCCGAGTGATGAAGTGAGGCAAGCTGTGCTGTTGACAAGAATCCCCGCCCACTTCTCGGTGCTATCCTGTACTGTAAGCAGGGAAGGAATTTTGACTCTATCCATCAGTGCCCCCCTTACACAACTAAACAAAATGTTCAACAAAGTTTGTAAAAGGGTCACACAGGAGCCTGGGAAGAACACATTCAACTATGTTGGTTATGGTCGAGGATTTCCATCCTTTGCTGCTATAGTTCAGTGTATTGTAGCAAAGTGAGTGACCAACCAGATCCAGCAGATGAAGTTATGGTGAAAACAAGCATGCTGTGTGTGCCATTTACCACCCGCTTTGTATTGTGCATTAGAGCCACCGACAGGGTGGTGGAACAGTAGGCCTTCCTGCACGGAGTTTGCATGTTCTCTCTGTGCTTGCATGGGTACTCCATCTTATTCCCACATTCATAAACATGCATATTAGATTAAATGAAGACTCTAAATTATCCACAGGTGTGAATGTGTCAATGGTTGTTTATCGACAGTATATGCGCCCTGCGATTGACTGGCGACCAATCCGGGGTGTAAGCATCTGCCCATCTTGCCTAATGGACCCTGTTTGAGCCACTACTACTACAAGACATTAATTACAGTACAGTATTACATAGCAGGTCAAAGATTATGCAGTAGCTAAATTTAAACAAGAGAGGGAGCTAGAGGGCCACATAGATACCTGTGGTGACAAACCATAATGGATTCTGAGCTCATGCACATCCTCGGCCTCAACACAAAGACGCTTTATTGTTAACAGCTCTCTACTCATGCTGCCATAAGCATCTCTCTATTCCACAGGCCAAATCCATTACAAATAAATGTTTTATCTGACAGAGTGCTGTACTGCTGAGCTGTCTGCTTTGCACAACAAGTGACTCCAATCCAATTGTGTACTGTTGCACCACAATAGTGTTTTCTAGAGGGGAATACAGTACATATGGTACGTGTCCTGCAGGACAGAGGCTACATAAACATTTGAAATTCATATCAGGAGCTTGTTAAGGTTCACTCAGAAACATCATCATCATATGGTTGTGGCGAACCTCTCTAACTATCAAAAGCAGTTCCAGAAAGGCATCACAAGAAGCGTTACAAACTGTTACAAAGAAAAAGCTGAGCTGAAGCAGTAGACTCTTTCAGCAGTGTCATGCAAGTCTCTTCAAGAAGGAGCAAAACGTCCCGTGAGGGGGTTGATTTATGTTTCTTTTATGTTTTTCCCTACTCACATGAAATTACATTTTAGCAGTGAGTTCCAACAAGGGAAACAAAAAAGAGGCTTGGGGAAACACCACTTAGCTTTGTGTTATGCTAACATTCTCTGGTTTTCCCTATTTCACTGGACCTCATTGATCGTGTAGTAAATAGCTATTCAAAATGCACTGGGAGAGAATAGAGTAAAACCTTTAAAGCCCATACAATTTGAAATTTGCTCAAACATTTCATGGAAAATACAGCTCTTAAGTTGTCTAAAACTTCAAGGATTAATTCTTGGCATGTGCTTTGCTTGTTTTTATAGTTCCTTTACACACATACTGTATTCCAAAAGAAGGATCAACCTGAGCAAAGACTATGAAGAGCAGCAGTGTTTCAATACTTTCGTCCAGCAGCATCATAAGTGTTGTCACACTTGAAGTACACTGTATATTGTGTTTTATTTTTCAAGATTTACCGAACAAGGGTTAACATATTTTTACACATTTTATAGTTAAAGGTTTTATGATGGCCACAATATGGCTATGGAGCAGATTATTTTATTTCAATGAGTTTCTTTTAATTTTTTTTTTTATTCTGAACAAATTGGAAGACAACCATCATCTTTGAACAGATTTAACAGCTTTATTAAAACTAATTTAATTGCATATGCTTGACTGAATGCAAAGAACATAATTTAATAATATGAATTGTACAAACCTGATTATTTATTGCATCTCCAAATGTGTTCATATTGCTTATTTGTTTGTTAATAAGCGGGATTTAAACATTTTTAAACTACTTAACAAATTCCCATGAGCGACATGGGCTAAACACAGAGTACAGATCCGGTTGAAGGTTAGCAACCAGGATTTTTTTTCACTTCTGTAGGCATGTCAGTTTTTCAAACTTTTGAAATGAATAATGCATGTATATTAAAAACAAACTTCCAGCATATGCAGGAGATGGACATGTATGAAGGTTTGTCAAAAAAACAGTCGTGAGCTGGTGACAGTAAGCTTTTCATCACCAATATCTCAGATAAAATGCTGTGTTCATGAGTTATTTTGCATAAAGAATCAACACAATGTACTGTACTTGCTTCTTCCATGCACAAGGAGAAACAAGTGTGGGAGCTCTCACCCCACAGGGCACTGAGCTACTCCAACAGACACCTGAATGCAAAGCTAATACAATCCACTGGAAAAATGGACGTGACTCACGTTCGTTTTACTGTACTGTATATTTAATAGTGCAGCAACACCTCCACGTCTTGATTCAGTGTATATAAGGACAATAAACCAAACAAATAAACTGTAAACTGCATAATGTGTCAAAACAAGCCTACCACGAAGATTAACCTTACTACAAACTATTTTGAAGCCTTAAAGCATATTACATAATTTGAAAAATGTAATGAGGTCAACAATGCACTGAATGCAGTCCAGACCATAACATAGAGCGGCTGGAATAAGTATTTAACACGTCACCATTTTTCTCACTAAATATACTTCCAAAGGTGCTATTGACCAGAGCATTTCACCAGATGTTGGGAACAACTCAAGTAATCCATATGTACAAAGAAAGTAGAAAAATAAGACCAGAAATTAAGTTGTGTATAAAAATGTGAAATGAAAGAGGGAAAAAGTATTGAACACATGAACAAAGGGAGGTGCAAAAAGCCATGAAAATCCAAGACAACACCTAAAATCTATCAATAATCAAACAGCAATCCAGCCCCTTGTCAGTGCAAATGAATATCAGCCGGTTCAGTCCTAATTGACAAAAAGGTCTCATTGCCAAGGTGTGAGTTTAGACACGTCTCATGATGGGTAAGAGCAAAGAGCTGTCTCAAGCCCATCGCAAACTAATTGTTGCAAAACATAGTCGATGGCGTTGGTTACAGGCACATATCTAAGGTTCTGAACGTTCCAGTGAGAGCTTCAAAAAGACAGTAACATGTATCATAACAGATACTGCTACGATACATGTTATCTTAAATATAACATAACATATACTGTAAACTAAACTAACTCAACTAATAAACATTTGATAGTTTATTCGGTTGTGTAAATAAATGCTCCTGGTTGCTCCTAATACACGTATTAGAATACTGCACAACAAGAGGGGAAAGATGTGGACATCCACCAGTGTATGTGTCTTATACAAACACACTGCATCCCGTGAATATGTTTAAATTAAGATATAAGGGCCTTAGCATCCTGCTAATCTTGCAGGTCACTTTAAGGGTCCTCGCCAGCCAAGCTACAGGCTAAGCTAACAAGCAAACTGATGGAGATTCTGCTTGTCACAGCAAACACCGAGGGCCATGCCCTTTCATAGTGTTTAATTCTATTTTTGTTTTACATTTTTTAATATCTCAGTGTCGTTCTATACACAGGCTATCCGTGTCTCTGCAAATTCAATGTCACACATCCTAAGCAGATGTACTAGCGAATACAGTACTGTAGTTGTTCGCGTGCTACAGCTATTGAGCTATTCGCTGGTCCAGGTCCGGTTGGGGGTTCTCATCGTAAGAAACAATCAGTCAGTGCTGCTATCAAACAGCATAGCTGCTACGCTTAAAAAAAAAAAAAAAAAAAAAAAAATTGAATAATAATAAAAATGAAGCTTCACTGTGTTTTCATTTAGCCACGCTACAACAATAACATTCACAAACAAATGCTGTGCGTCTATCTGGTGATGCAGAAGCGACAATGGGGGTGTACAATTAGCTCGGTCTTATAATCTTAGGGAAGGATTGGGGGGCGAAGTAGCTCGTTACCTTATTAATTCCAGTCACTGGTCGCTCAGCTCCTTAGCTTGGTTGAGTCCCAGCGAAGGCGCAGAGAAATCACCCAGTACCGAGAGTATTTTCAAGAATGCATCGGTGTTTTTGTTATGCAGAAAAACACAAAATACTGGTTGACATGCACACACACAAACAAAAAGAAATCTGTTTGTTCTTCAAGTCCGGTAGTGTGCAGTGCACTGGAGCGAATCCATGGACGAAACCATTCACGGTGAGAGTGGGGGTGAAGCTACCTGAATTGCAGAAGTTTGTCATTTCTCGCCCATCAGCACAAAACGCGTCTGATACTTTTAACAGTAAAATAGATAAACACACGAGTCTTGTCAAGCACATTAGTTTTAGTTTTACTCGTGGTCGTGGAGTCTATATGGGGGTGTCAACGTGGCTCTTTCTCTCAGATGGCTGAATGCAAACACTGGAAGCAACCTAGCAACAGTGTCGCTGACCGTGGTGCTAAAATCAACCCGCGGTCATGGCCGCGTCCTACTCAGAGGTCATTGACGTGTCATCCGCATCTTAACACATTGTGGATCTGCAATGATCGCTATGTTGTTGTACTCCTCTTTGCAGGAGCCATATACATTTGTTGTTATTTACAATTATTATTATTATTATCATAATTATTATCATCATTCAACCAGTTCAGGGTGTGCCCCGCCTCCTGCCCGATGACAGCTGGGATAGGCTCCAGCACGCCCGCTGGTTAGCCGGGCTGCTATAGTCTATAGTCTGCGGGTGTATAGTCTTCATATCTATGGTCAAAACCGCTACACACATTTCCAGCTGTGTTAACGCTAATGACCAGGTAATGATTGATTTACAACCCTGACACAATCTATAAAATGACAGTTGACCACACGGCGATGCTTCATTGCCTCCTCCTGTATGTTATGTGTCAACACTGACTCGGCAGGGGCTTGTAATGGTGCGTGCTGTGTAGGTATTAGGTAATAAGCTACTTAGACACTTGGAGCTATCGCTAGCTAATTGATTAGCAAAGAGTTTTGGCCCAGTGTATCTGATAGATATGAAATGTCTCCTTTAGGGTAGATTAGGGTGTGTTTGTACGTGTTTATTTTTTAAGAGTATGGGGCAGGAAAAGTTGACATGCCCTGCAAAAACTCAAAATCTTACCAAGAATGTTTTATTTATTGTCAAAAGTAGTTACAATTAGATGCTTCACGTAAAAAAATAAAAACATTTTAAAAAAATGCCTGTAGAATGTAAACAAAAAACGTACTGCCCTGCTTTGTCTACTTATTTCAAGTAAAAAAATAACTTGAAACAAGTGAAAACTGTGTAAAAACAAGGAGATGAATTTTTTTTTTTTTTTTTAAAGATTTTGTGTTTTTGCAGTGTGTGTGTTTATTTTCAGTTAAAAAAATTTTTTTAAAACGCTGGAAGTATCAGGTCACTTTCAACACTGTGCTAATTAAATCAGTAAGTTCCACAGTTTTTTCGAGTAATACTCCCTGCAGTTTGGACAGTTTGGAAAAGGTGGCCCATTGGTCCAGCTATAACACAGACAGTAAACTGAAACACTGAGGAAATAATACGAAATATGTTCCATGTCGCTCCCGCTATTAGTTTCCGAGTCATGTAGAAGAGTCCCGGCATAGTGAAAGCAACATGGAGAAACAAACAAAACAAAAAAGAGTGCAAATAAATTGACAAATCTCAGCAAAGATGAGGGGAAATGTGCCATAATCACAGATATGTTCATTGGAGGTTCTGCTGTAGGCCTCCAGCCCTATAGCTGTGACAATAACAGGTTTAACAGGTGAAGAAAGAAACCAGCAGCGAACAGGTGGAGGAACACCCACTGAATGCAGGCTTTTGAAACCAGTGAGCAACTTTTAACCTGAAGCCATAGCTGCTATATTAGGGATATTCAGAAAATACTGTACATATTAGAGATGATTTTAATAAAAGGGCTAAAAGAATCAATTGAACTAAATAGAGAAAACAAAAGTGAGTTAACAATAGATGCTAAATTTTTGGTATTTATTTATTTATTTGGTTGATAATACAGTAGGCTACATTATGCTTGAAACAGAATATACTGTACTTAAGGAAGTTCAGCTATATGTGTTGAGTAAATTTACTTCTTTGTTTCCCACAATTATTTGATAGCCTTTTTAAGTAATGATTAACCATAAAAAGGACAAATTTAGATGCTTTTTTTAAAGTTATTTTTTAAATATCATGCTGCTATTATTTTTTCTTGCTAAAAGCATGCCTGAAGCCAACTCCACCCCTTTGTTTTTGGTGATATTAGTTGGTACCATACATGACTAGGAGCCTTTTCCGATTATGATCAAAAAATAAAATGTAACCTTAAGATACTAAATGGAGCTTTATAGATATAACCCAGTAAAATAAGAGGAACAGCTAGCATTAGTAGGAGAGTCAAGTCCCATATTATAGCGTTTCAATGTTGTTGTTTTTTGTAATAAAGACTCCCACGTTCTTTTACTGCTTTGGGGTCCAACGGTCACAAACAGTAACAAGTGCTAAAAAACAAAAAAAACAAAAAACGTATTTAAGTTATCAACCTAAAGTGTTCTATAAATCTATAATAATAATAATAATTATTATTATTATTATTGTTGTTAGTAGTAATAGTAGTAGTATTCAGTCCATATTTCATTGTTCTAACCTTTAGATGTATATTTTATTGTTATGCATCCACACTACATTATTGGAGAAGCAAGGTGTGTCTCTAATGCATTTATTTAGCCTTCCCCTTTAATTGGTTAGTTAAAACGTATTTACACATGTTTAAGTATTTTTATGCAATATCTAATCAAACAGTTGCTGAATTTATTTATTGTAAATAATAAAATAAAAGATTGTGGTAAAATACCTCGCCTGTCGCCCAGAGTCAGCTGGAATAGGCTCCAGCATGCCCGCGACCCTAGTGAGGATAATCGGTACAGAAAATGGATGGATGGAAGGTTTATGTATACATAACATAATTAAAACATATTAACAATTTTATTATTAAAATAAAGTATTTTACATACACAGATTTAAAAATGTTTTACCTCATTAATGAAATGTCTTATGTTTCCATTTGAAATTTAAATGTGGCTCTTGAGCCTAAATGTTTGCTCAACTCTACTCTATATGAAAACACCGAAAGGATGGTGTAACAGGCCACTATATACAGGTTATAATCATCTACAGTATGCCTGTGTGTATGTGTTTTTTTTTTGGAAACTAACGCTATATTCATGTGTACATGCAAAGTAATGCTATATTTAAGTGTACATGCAAAATACTGTAACCTTTTTCTTGAAAATATGGTGCACTGCAAACTAGGGAGTCTTCTGATGAAATTAAAACATTCCACTCTCAAATTTTATACAATTATAAATAAGCATCTGTTACATAATGTATTTTTCAACACCCGTTGTCTGTAATACCAAATGTCATAATAGAATTAGACTTTGGATTTTGCTCTGATTTGTATTCTTGTCTGC